>NC_079158.1:127007202-127022202 GCF_947563725.1 Argiope bruennichi
GCGCGTTCATATGGAATGATCAGATGCCGTTAAAAGATAAACTGTTGCTTTTTTCTTCTACCGGCTCGATGGTCTAGGGGTATGATTCTCGCTTCGGGTGCGAGAGGTCCCGGGTTCAAATCCCGGTCGAGCCCTGATTTACTTATTAACGATCACTCTGCTTTCCATTAACACTTTTGTTACATGATCGGAAATTTGCATTTCACTGGTTCAAGCGTGAACATTTTATTTTTAAATTCCGACAACTATTTTGCTCTTAAAAAACGACGTTTATAATCCGAAGAGAACGAAAGATCAAGTCGTAGCTTTTGTGGCTCGGTGGTCTAGGGGTATGATTCTCGCTTTGGGTGAGAGAGGTCCCGGGTTCAAATCCCGGCCGAGCCCGTTGTTGTTTCTTTTTTTCCCACCCCAATAAAGACAGAATATTTCATCATTAAAAGACAAAACAAAATGATAATAAAAAATTCATGCACATATAAGACGAGGAAGTAATTATTTTCGCGGTTCACAAATATTATGGCCAATATCAAGGAGCAAACGTAAGGTTGCATGAGTCATCAAGGAAGAGATTGTCGAAATTTTCAGTCCTTTGCACTTAGTTGTAATTATCGCTATCAAAATTTTCTTATAACTTAATCCGACTTTAAGCGATTTATTATACCTATTCTTTAAAAGCTAATCAGCGTCTTGCGTGGCTCGGTGGTCTAGGGGTATGATTCTCGCTTAGGGTGCGAGAGGTCCCGGGTTCAAATCCCGGCCGAGCCCACTGGCGAAAGAGTTTTTAGAGTGAATCAAATTTACTTGATGAAATGAAGATAAATAACCAGTGAAGGTTAACAAGGACTGAATGGTTTGATGCTCCAACCGTCGCGCGTTCATATGGAATGATCAGATGCCGTTAAAAGATAAACTGTTGCCTTTTTTTTCTACCGGCTCGATGGTCTAGGGGTATGATTCTCGCTTCGGGTGCGAGAGGTCCCGGGTTCAAATCCCGGTCGAGCCCTGATTTACTTATTAACGATCACTCTGCTTTCCATTAACACTTTTGTTACATGATCGGAAATTTGCATTTCACTGGTTCAAGCGTGAACATTTTATTTTTAAATTCCGACAACTATTTTGCTCTTAAAAAACGACGTTTATAATCCGAAGAGAACGAAAGATCAATTCGTAGCTTTTGTGGCTCGGTGGTCTAGGGGTATGATTCTCGCTTTGGGTGCGAGAGGTCCCGGGTTCAAATCCCGGCCGAGCCCGTTGTTGTTTCTTTTTTTCCCACCCCAATAAAGACAGAATATTTCATCATTAAAAGACAAAACAAAATGATAATAAAAAATTCATGCACATATAAGACGAGGAAGTTAATTATTTTCGCGGTTCACAAATATTATGGCCAATATCAAGGAGCAAACGTAAGGTTGCATGAGTCATCAAGGAAGAGATTGTCGAAATTTTCAGTCCTTTGCACTTAGTTGTAATTATCGCTATCAAAATTTTCTTATAACTTAATCCGACTTTAAGCGATTTATTATACCTATTCTTTAAAAGCTAATCAGCGTCTTGCGTGGCTCGGTGGTCTAGGGGTATGATTCTCGCTTAGGGTGCGAGAGGTCCCGGGTTCAAATCCCGGCCGAGCCCACTGGCGAAAGAGTTTTTAGAGTGAATCAAATTTACTTGATGAAATGAAGATAAATAACCAGTGAAGGTTAACAAGGACTGAATGGTTTGATGCTCCAACCGTCGCGCGTTCATATGGAATGATCAGATGCCGTTAAAAGATAAACTGTTGCCTTTTTTTTCTACCGGCTCGATGGTCTAGGGGTATGATTCTCGCTTCGGGTGCGAGAGGTCCCGGGTTCAAATCCCGGTCGAGCCCTGATTTACTTATTAACGATCACTCTGCTTTCCATTAACACTTTTGTTACATGATCGGAAATTTGCATTTCACTGGTTCAAGCGTGAACATTTTATTTTTAAATTCCGACAACTGTTTTGCTCTTAAAAAACGACGTTTATAATCCGAAGAGAACGAAAGATCAATTCGTAGCTTTTGTAGCTCGGTGGTCTAGGGGTATGATTCTCGCTTTGGGTGCGAGAGGTCCCGGGTTCAAATCCCGGCCGAGCCCGTTGTTGTTTCTTTTTTTCCCACCCCAATAAAGACAGAATATTTCATCATTAAAAGACAAAACAAAATGATAATAAAAAATTCATGCACATATAAGACGAGGAAGTTAATTATTTTCGCGGTTCACAAATATTATGGCCAATATCAAGGAGCAAACGTAAGGTTGCATGAGTCATCAAGGAAGAGATTGTCGAAATTTTCAGTCCTTTGCACTTAGTTGTAATTATCGCTATCAAAATTTTCTTATAACTTAATCCGACTTTAAGCGATTTATTATGCCTATTCTTTAAAAGCTAATCAGCGTCTTGCGTGGCTCGGTGGTCTAGGGGTATGATTCTCGCTTAGGGTGCGAGAGGTCCCGGGTTCAAATCCCGGCCGAGCCCACTGGCGAAAGAGTTTTTAGAGTGAATCAAATTTACTTGATGAAATGAAGATAAATAACCAGTGAAGGTTAACAAGGACTGAATGGTTTGATGCTCCAACCGTCGCGCGTTCATATGGAATGATCAGATGCCGTTAAAAGATAAACTGTTGCTTTTTTCTTCTACCGGCTCGATGGTCTAGGGGTATGATTCTCGCTTCGGGTGCGAGAGGTCCCGGGTTCAAATCCCGGTCGAGTCCTGATTTACTTATTAACGATCACTCTGCTTTCCATTAACACTTTTGTTACATGATCGGAAATTTGCATTTCACTGGTTCAAGCGTGAACATTTTATTTTTAAATTCCGACAACTATTTTGCTCTTAAAAAACGACGTTTATAATCCGAAGAGAACGAAAGATCAATTCGTAGCTTTTGTGGCTCGGTGGTCTAGGGGTATGATTCTCGCTTTGGGTGAGAGAGGTCCCGGGTTCAAATCCCGGCCGAGCCCGTTGTTGTTTCTTTTTTTCCCACCCCAATAAAGACAGAATATTTCATCATTAAAAGACAAAACAAAATGATAATAAAAAATTCATGCACATATAAGACGAGGAAGTAATTATTTTCGCGGTTCACAAATATTATGGCCAATATCAAGGAGCAAACGTAAGGTTGCATGAGTCATCAAGGAAGAGATTGTCGAAATTTTCAGTCCTTTGCACTTAGTTGTAATTATCGCTATCAAAATTTTCTTATAACTTAATCCGACTTTAAGCGATTTATTATACCTATTCTTTAAAAGCTAATCAGCGTCTTGCGTGGCTCGGTGGTCTAGGGGTATGATTCTCGCTTAGGGTGCGAGAGGTCCCGGGTTCAAATCCCGGCCGAGCCCACTGGCGAAAGAGTTTTTAGAGTGAATCAAATTTACTTGATGAAATGAAGATAAATAACCAGTGAAGGTTAACAAGGACTGAATGGTTTGATGCTCCAACCGTCGCGCGTTCATATGGAATGATCAGATGCCGTTAAAAGATAAACTGTTGCCTTTTTTTTCTACCGGCTCGATGGTCTAGGGGTATGATTCTCGCTTCGGGTGCGAGAGGTCCCGGGTTCAAATCCCGGTCGAGCCCTGATTTACTTATTAACGATCACTCTGCTTTCCATTAACACTTTTGTTACATGATCGGAAATTTGCATTTCACTGGTTCAAGCGTGAACATTTTATTTTTAAATTCCGACAACTATTTTGCTCTTAAAAAACGACGTTTATAATCCGAAGAGAACGAAAGATCAATTCGTAGCTTTTGTGGCTCGGTGGTCTAGGGGTATGATTCTCGCTTTGGGTGCGAGAGGTCCCGGGTTCAAATCCCGGCCGAGCCCGTTGTTGTTTCTTTTTTTCCCACCCCAATAAAGACAGAATATTTCATCATTAAAAGACAAAACAAAATGATAATAAAAAATTCATGCACATATAAGACGAGGAAGTTAATTATTTTCGCGGTTCACAAATATTATGGCCAATATCAAGGAGCAAACGTAAGGTTGCATGAGTCATCAAGGAAGAGATTGTCGAAATTTTCAGTCCTTTGCACTTAGTTGTAATTATCGCTATCAAAATTTTCTTATAACTTAATCCGACTTTAAGCGATTTATTATACCTATTCTTTAAAAGCTAATCAGCGTCTTGCGTGGCTCGGTGGTCTAGGGGTATGATTCTCGCTTAGGGTGCGAGAGGTCCCGGGTTCAAATCCCGGCCGAGCCCGTTGTTGTTCCTTTTTTTCCCACCCCAATAAAGACAGAATATTTCATCATTAAAAGACAAAACAAAATGATAATAAAAAATTCATGCACATATAAGACGAGGAAGTTAATTATTTTCGCGGTTCACAAATATTATGGCCAATATCAAGGAGCAAACGTAAGGTTGCATGAGTCATCAAGGAAGAGATTGTCGAAATTTTCAGTCCTTTGCACTTAGTTGTAATTATCGCTATCAAAATTTTCTTATAACTTAATCCGACTTTAAGCGATTTATTATACCTATTCTTTAAAAGCTAATCAGCGTCTTGCGTGGCTCGGTGGTCTAGGGGTATGATTCTCGCTTAGGGTGCGAGAGGTCGCGGGTTCAAATCCCGGCCGAGCCCACTGGCGAAAGAGTTTTTAGAGTGAATCAAATTTACTTGATGAAATGAAGATAAATAACCAGTGAAGGTTAACAAGGACTGAATGGTTTGATGCTCCAACCGTCGCGCGTTCATATGGAATGATCAGATGCCGTTAAAAGATAAACTGTTGCCTTTTTTTTCTACCGGCTTGATGGTCTAGGGGTATGATTCTCGCTTCGTGTGCGAGAGGTCCCGGGTTCAAATCCCGTTCGAGCCCTGATTTACTTATTAACGATCACTCTGCTTTCCATTAACACTTTTGTTACATGATCGGAAATTTGCATTTCACTGGTTCAAGCGTGAACATTTTATTTTTAAATTCCGACAACTATTTTGCTCTTAAAAAACGACGTTTATAATCCGAAGAGAACGAAAGATCAATTCGTAGCTTTTGTGGCTCGGTGGTCTAGGGGTATGATTCTCGCTTTGGGTGCGAGAGGTCCCGGGTTCAAATCCCGGCCGAGCCCGTTGTTGTTTCTTTTTTTCCCACCCCAATAAAGACAGAATATTTCATCATTAAAAGACAAAACAAAATGATAATAAAAAATTCATGCACATATAAGACGAGGAAGTTAATTATTTTCGCGGTTCACAAATATTATGGCCAATATCAAGGAGCAAACCTAAGGTTGCATGAGTCATCAAGGAAGAGATTGTCGAAATTTTCAGTCCTTTGCACTTAGTTGTAATTATCGCTATCAAAATTTTCTTATAACTTAATCCGACTTTAAGCGATTTATTATACCTATTCTTTAAAAGCTAATCAGCGTCTTGCGTGGCTCGGTGGTCTAGGGGTATGATTCTCGCTTAGGGTGCGAGAGGTCCCGGGTTCAAATCCCGGCCGAGCCACTGGCGAAAGAGTTTTTAGAGTGAATCAAATTTACTTGATGAAATGAAAATAAATAACCAGTGAAGGTTAACAAGGACTGAATGGTTTGATGCTCCAACCGTCGCCCGTTCATATGGAATGATCAGATGCCGTTAAAAGATAAACTGTTGCCTTTTTTTTCTACCGGCTCGATGGTCTAGGGGTATGATTCTCGCTTCGGGTGCGAGAGGTCCCGGGTTCAAATCCCGGTCGAGCCCTGATTTACTTATTAACGATCACTCTGCTTTCCATTAACACTTTTGTTACATGATCGGAAATTTGCATTTCACTGGTTCAAGCGTGAACATTTTATTTTTAAATTCCGACAACTATTTTGCTCTTAAAAAACGACGTTTATAATCCGAAGAGAACGAAAGATCAATTCGTAGCTTTTGTGGCTCGGTGGTCTAGGGGTATGATTCTCGCTTTGGGTGCGAGAGGTCCCGGGTTCAAATCCCGGCCGAGCCCGTTGTTGTTTCTTTTTTTCCCACCCCAATAAAGACAGAATATTTCATCATTAAAAGACAAAACAAAATGATAATAAAAAATTCATGCACATATAAGACGAGGAAGTTAATTATTTTCGCGGTTCACAAATATTATGGCCAATATCAAGGAGCAAACGTAAGGTTGCATGAGTCATCAAGGAAGAGATTGTCGAAATTTTCAGTCCTTTGCACTTAGTTGTAATTATCGCTATCAAAATTTTCTTATAACTTAATCCGACTTTAAGCGATTTATTATACCTATTCTTTAAAAGCTAATCAGCGTCTTGCGTGGCTCGGTGGTCTAGGGGTATGATTCTCGCTTAGGGTGCGAGAGGTCCCGGGTTCAAATCCCGGCCGAGCCCGTTGTTGTTCCTTTTTTCCCCACCCCAATAAAGACAGAATATTTCATCATTAAAAGACAAAACAAAATGATAATAAAAAATTCATGCACATATAAGACGAGGAAGTTAATTATTTTCGCGGTTCACAAATATTATGGCCAATATCAAGGAGCAAACGTAAGGTTGCATGAGTCATCAAGGAAGAGATTGTCGAAATTTTCAGTCCTTTGCACTTAGTTGTAATTATCGCTATCAAAATTTTCTTATAACTTAATCCGACTTTAAGCGATTTATTATACCTATTCTTTAAAAGCTAATCAGCGTCTTGCGTGGCTCGGTGGTCTAGGGGTATGATTCTCGCTTAGGGTGCGAGAGGTCGCGGGTTCAAATCCCGGCCGAGCCCACTGGCGAAAGAGTTTTTAGAGTGAATCAAATTTACTTGATGAAATGAAGATAAATAACCAGTGAAGGTTAACAAGGACTGAATGGTTTGATGCTCCAACCGTCGCGCGTTCATATGGAATGATCAGATGCCGTTAAAAGATAAACTGTTGCCTTTTTTTTCTACCGGCTTGATGGTCTAGGGGTATGATTCTCGCTTCGTGTGCGAGAGGTCCCGGGTTCAAATCCCGATCGAGCCCTGATTTACTTATTAACGATCACTCTGCTTTCCATTAACACTTTTGTTACATGATCGGAAATTTGCATTTCACTGGTTCAAGCGTGAACATTTTATTTTTAAATTCCGACAACTATTTTGCTCTTAAAAAACGACGTTTATAATCCGAAGAGAACGAAAGATCAATTCGTAGCTTTTGTGGCTCGGTGGTCTAGGGGTATGATTCTTGCTTTGGGTGCGAGAGGTCCCGGGTTCAAATCCCGGCCGAGCCCGTTGTTGTTTCTTTTTTTCCCACCCCAATAAAGACAGAATATTTCATCATTAAAAGACAAAACAAAATGATAATAAAAAATTCATGCACATATAAGACGAGGAAGTTAATTATTTTCGCGGTTCACAAATATTATGGCCAATATCAAGGAGCAAACGTAAGGTTGCATGAGTCATCAAGGAAGAGATTGTCGAAATTTTCAGTCCTTTGCACTTAGTTGTAATTATCGCTATCAAAATTTTCTTATAACTTAATCCGACTTTAAGCGATTTATTATACCTATTCTTTAAAAGCTAATCAGCGTCTTGCGTGGCTCGGTGGTCTAGGGGTATGATTCTCGCTTAGGGTGCGAGAGGTCCCGGGTTCAAATCCCGGCCGAGCCACTGGCGAAAGAGTTTTTAGAGTGAATCAAATTTACTTGATGAAATGAAAATAAATAACCAGTGAAGGTTAACAAGGACTGAATGGTTTGATGCTCCAACCGTCGCGCGTTCATATGGAATGATCAGATGCCGTTAAAAGATAAACTGTTGCCTTTTTTTTCTACCGGCTTGATGGTCTAGGGGTATGATTCTCGCTTCGTGTGCGAGAGGTCCCGGGTTCAAATCCCGGTCGAGCCCTGATTTACTTATTAACGATCACTCTGCTTTCCATTAACACTTTTGTTACATGATCGGAAATTTGCATTTCACTGGTTCAAGCGTGAACATTTTATTTTTAAATTCCGACAACTATTTTGCTCTTAAAAAACGACGTTTATAATCCGAAGAGAACGAAAGATCAATTCGTAGCTTTTGTGGCTCGGTGGTCTAGGGGTATGATTCTCGCTTTGGGTGCGAGAGGTCCCGGGTTCAAATCCCGGCCGAGCCCGTTGTTGTTTCTTTTTTTCCCACCCCAATAAAGACAGAATATTTCATCATTAAAAGACAAAACAAAATGATAATAAAAAATTCATGCACATATAAGACGAGGAAGTTAATTATTTTCGCGGTTCACAAATATTATGGCCAATATCAAGGAGCAAACGTAAGGTTGCATGAGTCATCAAGGAAGAGATTGTCGAAATTTTCAGTCCTTTGCACTTAGTTGTAATTATCGCTATCAAAATTTTCTTATAACTTAATCCGACTTTAAGCGATTTATTATACCTATTCTTTAAAAGCTAATCAGCGTCTTGCGTGGCTCGGTGGTCTAGGGGTATGATTCTCGCTTAGGGTGCGAGAGGTCCCGGGTTCAAATCCCGGCCGAGCCCACTGGCGAAAGAGTTTTTAGAGTGAATCAAATTTGCTTGATGAAATGAAGATAAATAACCAGTGAAGGTTAACAAGGACTGAATGGTTTGATGCTCCAACCGTCGCGCGTTCATATGGAATGATCAGATGCCGTTAAAAGATAAACTGTTGCCTTTTTTTTCTACCGGCTAGATGGTCTAGGGGTATGATTCTCGCTTCGGGTGCGAGAGGTCCCGGGTTCAAATCCCGGTCGAGCCCTGATTTACTTATTAACGATCACTCTGCTTTCCATTAACACTTTTGTTACATGATCGGAAATTTGCATTTCACTGGTTCAAGCGTGAACATTTTATATTTAAATTCCGACAACTATTTTGCTCTTAAAAAACGACGTTTATAATCCGAAGAGAACGAAAGATCAATTCGTAGCTTTTGTGGCTCGGTGGTCTAGGGGTATGATTCTCGCTTTGGGTGCGAGAGGTCCCGGGTTCAAATCCCGGCCGAGCCCGTTGTTGTTTCTTTTTTTCCCACCCCAATAAAAACAGAATATTTCATCATTAAAAGACAAAACAAAATGATAATAAAAAATTCATGCACATATAAGACGAGGAAGTTAATTATTTTCGCGGTTCACAAATATTATGGCCAATATCAAGGAGCAAACGTAAGGTTGCATGAGTCATCAAGGAAGAGATTGTCGAAATTTTCAGTCCTTTGCACTTAGTTTTAATTATCGCTATCAAAATTTTCTTATAACTTAATCCGACTTTAAGCGATTTATTATACCTATTCTTTAAAAGCTAATCAGCGTCTTGCGTGGCTCGGTGGTCTAGGGGTATGATTCTCGCTTAGGGTGCGAGAGGTCCCGGGTTCAAATCCCGGCCGAGCCCACTGGCGAAAGAGTTTTTAGAGTGAATCAAATTTACTTGATGAAATGAAGATAAATAACCAGTGAAGGTTAACAAGGACTGAATGGTTTGATGCTCCAACCGTCGCGCGTTCATATGGAATGATCAGATGCCGTTAAAAGATAAACTGTTGCCTTTTTTTCTACCGGCTCGATGGTCTAGGGGTATGATTCTCGCTTCGGGTGCGAGAGGTCCCGGGTTCAAATCCCGGTCGAGCCCTGATTTACTTATTAACGATCACTCTGCTTTCCATTAACACTTTTGTTACATGATCGGAAATTTGCATTTCACTGGTTCAAGCGTGAACATTTTATTTTTAAATTCCGACAACTATTTTGCTCTTAAAAAACGACGTTTATAATCCGAAGAGAACGAAAGATCAATTCGTAGCTTTTGTGGCTCGGTGGTCTAGGGGTATGATTCTCGCTTTGGGTGCGAGAGGTCCCGGGTTCAAATCCCGGCCGAGCCCGTTGTTGTTTCTTTTTTTCCCACCCCAATAAAGACAGAATATTTCATCATTAAAAGACAAAACAAAATGATAATAAAAAATTCATGCACATATAAGACGAGGAAGTTAATTATTTTCGCGGTTCACAAATATTATGGCCAATATCAAGGAGCAAACGTAAGGTTGCATGAGTCATCAAGGAAGAGATTGTCGAAATTTTCAGTCCTTTGCACTTAGTTGTAATTATCGCTATCAAAATTTTCTTATAACTTAATCCGACTTTAAGCGATTTATTATACCTATTCTTTAAAAGCTAATCAGCGTCTTGCGTGGCTCGGTGGTCTAGGGGTATGATTCTCGCTTAGGGTGCGAGAGGTCCCGGGTTCAAATCCCGGCCGAGCCCACTGGCGAAAGAGTTTTTAGAGTGAATCAAATTTACTTGATGAAATAAAGATAAATAACCAGTGAAGGTTAATAAGGACTGAATGGTTTGATGCTCCAACCGTCGCGCGTTCATATGGAATGATCATATGCCGTTAAAAGATATACTGTTGCCTTTTTTTTCTACCGGCTAGATGGTCTAGAGGTATGATTCTCGCTTCGGGTGCGAGAGGTCCCGGGTTCAAATCCCGGTCGAGCCCTGATTTACTTATTAACGATCACTCTGCTTTCCATTAACACTTTTGTTACATGATCGGAAATTTGCATTTCACTGGTTCAAGCGTGAACATTTTATTTTTAAATTCCGACAACTATTTTGCTCTTAAAAAACGACGTTTATAATCCGAAGAGAACGAAAGATCAATTCGTAGCTTTTGTGGCTCGGTGGTCTAGGGGTATGATTCTCGCTTTGGGTGCGAGAGGTCCCGGGTTCAAATCCCGGCCGAGCCCGTTGTTGTTTCTTTTTTTCCCACCCCAATAAAGACAGAATATTTCATCATTAAAAGACAAAACAAAATGATAATAAAAAATTCATGCACATATAAGACGAGGAAGTTAATTATTTTCGCGGTTCACAAATATTATGACCAATATCAAGGAGCAAACGTAAGGTTGCATGAGTCATCAAGGAAGAGATTGTCGAAATTTTCAGTCCTTTGCACTTAGTTGTAATTATCGCTATCAAAATTTTCTTATAACTTAATCCGACTTTAAGCGATTTATTATACCTATTCTTTAAAAGCTAATCAGCGTCTTGCGTGGCTCGGTGGTCTAGGGGTATGATTCTCGCTTAGGGTGCGAGAGGTCCCGGGTTCAAATCCCGGCCGAGCCCACTGGCGAAAGAGTTTTTAGAGTGAATCAAATTTACTTGATGAAATAAAGATAAATAACCAGTGAAGGTTAACAAGGACTGAATGGTTTGATGCTCCAACCGTCGCGCGTTCATATGGAATGATCAGATGCCGTTAAAAGATAAACTGTTGCCTTTTTTTTCTACGGACTCGATGGTCTAGGGGTATGATTCTCGCTTCGGGTGCGAGAGGTCCCGGGTTCAAATCCCGGTCGAGCCCTGATTTACTTATTAACGATCACTCTGCTTTCCATTAACACTTTTGTTACATGATCGGAAATTTGCATTTCACTGGTTCAAGCGTGAACATTTTATTTTTAAATTCCGACAACTATTTTGCTCTTAAAAAACGACGTTTATAATCCGAAGAAACGAAAGATCAATTCGTAGCTTTTGTGGCTCGGTTGTCTAGGGGTATGATTCTCGCTTTGGGTGCGAGACGTCCCGGGTTCAAATCCCGGCCGAGCCCGTTGTTGTTTCTTTTTTTCCCACCCCAATAAAGACAGAATATTTCATCATTAAAAGACAAAACAAAATGATAATAAAAAATTCATGCACATATAAGACGAGGAAGTTAATTATTTTCGCGGTTCACAAATATTATGGCCAATATCAAGGAGCAAACGTAAGGTTGCATGAGTCATCAAGGAAGAGATTGTCGAAATTTTCAGTCCTTTGCACTTAGTTGTAATTATCGCTATCAAAATTTTCTTATAACTTAATCCGACTTTAAGCGATTTATTATACCTATTCTTTAAAAGCTAATCAGCGTCTTGCGTGGCTCGGTGGTCTAGGGGTATGATTCTCGCTTAGGGTGCGAGAGGACCCGGGTTCAAATCCCGGCCGAGCCCACTGGCGAAAGAGTTTTTAGAGTGAATCAAATTTACTTGATGAAATAAAGATAAATAACCAGTGAAGGTTAACAAGGACTGAATGGTTTGATGCTCCAACCGTCGCGCGTTCATATGGAATGATCAGATGCCGTTAAAAGATAAACTGTTGCCTTTTTTTTCTACCGGCTAGATGGTCTAGGGGTATGATTCTCGCTTCGGGTGCGAGAGGTCCCGGGTTCAAATCCCGGTCGAGCCCTGATTTACTTATTAACGATCACTCTGCTTTCCATTAACACTTTTGTTACATGATCGGAAATTTGCATTTCACTGGTTCAAGCGTGAACATTTTATTTTTAAATTCCGACAACTATTTTGCTCTTAAAAAACGATGTTTATAATCCGAAGAGAACGAAAGATCAATTCGTAGCTTTTGTGGCTCGGTGGTCTAGGGGTATGATTCTCGCTTTGGGTGCGAGAGGTCCCGGGTTCAAATCCCGGCCGAGCCCGTTGTTGTTTCTTTTTTCCCCACCCCAATAAAGACAGAATATTTCATCATTAAAAGACAAAACAAAATGATAATAATAAATTCATGCACATATAAGACGAGGAAGTTAATTATTTTCGCGGTTCACAAATATTATGGCCAATATCAAGGAGCAAACGTAAGGTTGCATGAGTCATCAAGGAAGAGATTGTCGAATTTTCAGTCCTTTGCACTTAGTTGTAATTATCGCTATCAAAATTTTCTTATAACTTAATCCGACTTTAAGCGATTTATTATACCTATTCTTTAAAAGCTAATCAGCGTCTTGCGTGGCTCGGTGGTCTAGGGGTATGATTCTCGCTTAGGGTGCGAGAGGTCCCGGGTTCAAATCCCGGCCGAGCCCACTGGCGAAAGAGTTTTTAGAGTGAATCAAATTTACTTGATGAAATGAAGATAAATAACCAGTGAAGGTTAACAAGGACTGAATGGTTTGATGCTCCAACCGTCGCGCGTTCATATGGAATGATCAGATGCCGTTAAAAGATAAACTGTTGCCTTTTTTTTCTAAAGGCTAGATGGTCTAGGGGTATGATTCTCGCTTCGGGTGCGAGAGGTCCCGGGTTCAAATCCCGGTCGAGCCCTGATTTACTTATTAACGATCACTCTGCTTTCCATTAACACTTTTGTTACATGATCGGAAATTTGCATTTCACTGGTTCAAGCGTGAACATTTTATTTTTAAATTCCGACAACTATTTTGCTCTTAAAAAACGACGTTTATAATCCGAAGAGAACGAAAGATCAATTCGTAACTTTTGTGGCTCGGTGGTCTAGGGGTATGATTCTCGCTTTGGGTGCGAGAGGTCCCGGGTTCAAATCCCGGCCGAGCCCGTTGTTGTTTCTTTTTTTCCCACCCCAATAAAGACAGAATATTTCATCATTAAAAGACAAAACAAAATGATAATAAAAAATTCATGCACATATAAGACGAGGAAGTTAATTATTTTCGCGGTTCACAAATATTATGGCCAATATCAAGGAGCAAACGTAAGGTTGCATGAGTCATCAAGGAAGAGATTGTCGAAATTTTCAGTCCTTTGCACTTAGTTGTAATTATCGCTATCAAAATTTTCTTATAACTTAATCCGACTTTAAGCGATTTATTATACCTATTCTTTAAAAGCTAATCACCGTCTTGCGTGGCTCGGTGGTCTAGGGGTATGATTCTCGCTTAGGGTGCGAGAGGTCCCGGTTTCAAATCCCGGCCGAGCCCACTGGCGAAAGAGTTTTTAGAGTGAATCAAATTTACTTGATGAAATGAAGATAAATAACCAGTGAAGGTTAAAAGGACTGAATGGTTTGATGCTCCAACCGTCGCGCGTTCATATGGAATGATCAGATGCCGTTAAAAGATAAACTGTTGCCTTTTTTTTTCTACGGACTCGATGGTCTAGGGGTATGATTCTCGCTTCGGGTGCGAGAGGTCCCGGGTTCAAATCCCGGTCGAGCCCTGATTTACTTATTAACGATCACTCTGCTTTCCATTAACACTTTTGTTACATGATCGGAAATTTGCATTTCACTGGTTCAAGCGTGAACATTTTATTTTTAAATTCCGACAACTATTTTGCTCTTAAAAAACGACGTTTATAATCCGAAGAGAACGAAAGATCAATTCGTAGCTTTTGTGGCTCGGTGGTCTAGGGGTATGATTCTCGCTTTGGGTGCGAGAGGTCCCGGGTTGAAATCCCGGCCGAGCCCGTTGTTGTTTCTTTTTTTCCCACCCCAATAAAGACAGAATATTTCATCATTAAAAGACAAAACAAAATGATAATAAAAAATTCATGCACATATAAGACGAGGAAGTTAATTATTTTCGCGGTTCACAAATATTATGGCCAATATCAAGGAGCAAACGTAAGGTTGCATGAGTCATCAAGGAAGATATTGTCGAAATTTTCAGTCCTTTGCACTTAGTTGTAATTATCGCTATCAAAATTTTCTTATAACTTAATCCGACTTTAAGCGATTTATTATACCTATTCTTTAAAAGCTAATCAGCGTCTTGCGTGGCTCGGTGGTCTAGGGGTATGATTCTCGCTTAGGGTGCGAAAGGTCCCGGGTTCAAATCCCGGCCGAGCCCACTGGCGAAAGAGTTTTTAGAGTGAATCAAATTTACTTGATGAAATAAAGATAAATAACCAGTGAAGGTTAACAAGGACTGAATGGTTTGATGCTCCAACCGTCGCGCGTTCATATGGAATGATCAGATGCCGTTAAAAGATAAACTGTTGCCTTTTTTTTCTACCGGCTAGATGGTCTAGGGGTATGATTCTCGCTTCGGGTGCGAGAGATCCCGGGTTCAAATCCCGGTCGAGCCCTGATTTACTTATTAACGATCACTCTGCTTTCCATTAACACTTTTGTTACATGATCGGAAATTTGCATTTCACTGGTTCAAGTGTGAACATTTTATTTTTAAATTCCGACAACTATTTTGCTCTTAAAAAACGACGTTTAAAATCCGAAGAGAACGAAAGATCAATTCGTAGCTTTTGTGGCTCGGTGGT
>NC_079158.1:127032202-127037202 GCF_947563725.1 Argiope bruennichi
CCGGCCGAGCCCACTGGCGAAAGAGTTTTTAGAGTGAATCAAATTTACTTGATGAAATGAAGATAAATAACCAGTGAAGGTTAACAAGGACTGAATGGTTTGATGCTCCAACCGTCGCGCGTTTATATGGAATGATCAGATGCCGTTAAAAGATAAACTGTTGCCTTTTTTTTCTACCGGCTGGATGGTCTAGGGGTATGATTCTCGCTTCGGGTGCGAGAGGTCCCGGGTTCAAATCCCGGTCGAGCCCTGATTTACTTATTAACGATCACTCTGTTTTCCATTAACACTTTTGTTACATGATCGGAAATTTGCATTTCACTGGTTCAAGCGTGAACATTTTATTTTTAAATTCCGACAACTATTTTGCTCTTAAAAAACGACGTTTATAATCCGAAGAGAACGAAAGATCAATTCGTAGCTTTTGTGGCTCGGTGGTCTAGGGGTATGATTCTCGCTTTGGGTGCGAGAGGTCCCGGGTTCAAATCCCGGCCGAGCCCGTTGTTGTTTCTTTTTTTCCCACCCCAATAAAGACAGAATATTTCATCATTAAAAGACAAAACAAAATGATAATAAAAAATTCATGCACATATAAGACGAGGAAGTTAATTATTTTCGCGGTTCACAAATATTATGGCCAATATCAAGGAGCAAACGTAAGGTTGCATGAGTCATCAAGGAAGAGATTGTCGAAATTTTCAGTCCTTTGCACTTAGTTGTAATTATCGCTATCAAAATTTTCTTATAACTTAATCCGACTTTAAGCGATTTATTATACCTATTCTTTAAAAGCTAATCAGCGTCTTGCGTGGCTCGGTGGTCTAGGGGTATGATTCTCGCTTAGGGTGCGAGAGGTCCCGGGTTCAAATCCCGGCCGAGCCCACTGGCGAAAGAGTTTTTAGAGTGAATCAAATTTACTTGATGAAATGAAGATAAATAACCAGTGAAGGTTAACAAGGACTGAATGGTTTGATGCACCAACCGTCGCGCGTTCATATGGAATGATCAGATGCCGTTAAAAGATAAACGGTCGCCATTTTTTTCTACCGGCTCGATGGTCTAGGGGTATGATTCTCGCTTCGGGTGCGAGAGGTCCCGGGTTCAAATCCCGGTCGAGCCCTGATTTACTTATTAACGATCACTCTGCTTTCCATAAACACTTTTGTTACATGATCGGAAATTTGCATTTCACTGGTTCAAGCGTGAACATTTTATTTTTAAATTCCGACAACTATTTTGCTCTTAAAAAACGACGTTTATAATCCGAAGAGAACGAAAGACCAATTCGTAGCTTTTGTGGCTCGGTGGTCTAGGGGTATGATTCTCGCTTTGGGTGCGAGAGGTCCCGGGTTCAAATCCCGGCCGAGCCCGTTGTTGTTTCTTTTTTTCCCACCCCAATAAAGACAGAATATTTCATCATTAAAAGACAAAACAAAATGATAATAAAAAATTCATGCACATATAAGACGAGGAAGTTAATTATTTTCGCGGTTCACAAATATTATGGCCAATATCAAGGAGCAAACGTAAGGTTGCATGAGTCATCAAGGAAGAGATTGTCGAAATTTTCAGTCCTTTGCACTTAGTTGTAATTATCGCTATCAAAATTTTCTTATAACTTAATCCGACTTTAAGCGATTTATTATACCTATTCTTTAAAAGCTAATCAGCGTCTTGCGTGGCTCGGTGGTCTAGGGGTATGATTCTCGCTTAGGGTGCGAGAGGTCCCGGGTTCAAATCCCGGCCGAGCCCACTGGCGAAAGAGTTTTTAGAGTGAATCAAATTTACTTGATGAAATGAAGATAAATAACCAGTGAAGGTTAACAAGGACTGAATGGTTTGATGCTCCAACCGTCGCGCGTTCATACGGAATGATCAGATGCCGTTAAAAGATAAACTGTTGCCTTTTTTTTCTACCGGCTCGATGGTCTAGGGGTATGATTCTCGCTTCGGGTGCGAGAGGTCCCGGGTTCAAATCCCGGTCGAGCCCTGATTTACTTATTAACGATCACTCTGCTTTCCATTAACACTTTTGTTACATGATCGGAAATTTGCATTTCACTGGTTCAAGCGTGAACATTTTATTTTTAAATTCCGACAACTATTTTGCTCTTAAAAAACGACGTTTATAATCCGAAAAGAACGAAAGATCAATTCGTAGCTTTTGTGGCTCGGTGGTTTAGGGGTATGATTCTCGCTTTGGGTGCGAGAGGTCCCGGGTTCAAATCCCGGCCGAGCCCACTGGCGAAAGAGTTTTTAGAGTGAATCAAATTTACTTGATGAAATGAAGATAAATAACCAGTGAAGGTTAACAAGGACTGAATGGTTTGATGCTCCAACCGTCGCGCGTTTATATGGAATGATCAGATGCCGTTAAAAGATAAACTGTTGCCTTTTTTTTCTACCGGCTGGATGGTCTAGGGGTATGATTCTCGCTTCGGGTGCGAGAGGTCCCGGGTTCAAATCCCGGTCGAGCCCTGATTTACTTATTAACGATCACTCTGTTTTCCATTAACACTTTTGTTACATGATCGGAAATTTGCATTTCACTGGTTCAAGCGTGAACATTTTATTTTTAAATTCCGACAACTATTTTGCTCTTAAAAAACGACGTTTATAATCCGAAGAGAACGAAAGATCAATTCGTAGCTTTTGTGGCTCGGTGGTCTAGGGGTATGATTCTCGCTTTGGGTGCGAGAGGTCCCGGGTTCAAATCCCGGCCGAGCCCGTTGTTGTTTCTTTTTTTCCCACCCCAATAAAGACAGAATATTTCATCATTAAAAGACAAAACAAAATGATAATAAAAAATTCATGCACATATAAGACGAGGAAGTTAATTATTTTCGCGGTTCACAAATATTATGGCCAATATCAAGGAGCAAACGTAAGGTTGCATGAGTCATCAAGGAAGAGATTGTCGAAATTTTCAGTCCTTTGCACTTAGTTGTAATTATCGCTATCAAAATTTTCTTATAACTTAATCCGACTTTAAGCGATTTATTATACCTATTCTTTAAAAGCTAATCAGCGTCTTGCGTGGCTCGGTGGTCTAGGGGTATGATTCTCGCTTAGGGTGCGAGAGGTCCCGGGTTCAAATCCCGGCCGAGCCCACTGGCGAAAGAGTTTTTAGAGTGAATCAAATTTACTTGATGAAATGAAGATAAATAACCAGTGAAGGTTAACAAGGACTGAATGGTTTGATGCACCAACCGTCGCGCGTTCATATGGAATGATCAGATGCCGTTAAAAGATAAACGGTCGCCATTTTTTTCTACCGGCTCGATGGTCTAGGGGTATGATTCTCGCTTCGGGTGCGAGAGGTCCCGGGTTCAAATCCCGGTCGAGCCCTGATTTACTTATTAACGATCACTCTGCTTTCCATAAACACTTTTGTTACATGATCGGAAATTTGCATTTCACTGGTTCAAGCGTGAACATTTTATTTTTAAATTCCGACAACTATTTTGCTCTTAAAAAACGACGTTTATAATCCGAAGAGAACGAAAGACCAATTCGTAGCTTTTGTGGCTCGGTGGTCTAGGGGTATGATTCTCGCTTTGGGTGCGAGAGGTCCCGGGTTCAAATCCCGGCCGAGCCCGTTGTTGTTTCTTTTTTTCCCACCCCAATAAAGACAGAATATTTCATCATTAAAAGACAAAACAAAATGATAATAAAAAATTCATGCACATATAAGACGAGGAAGTTAATTATTTTCGCGGTTCACAAATATTATGGCCAATATCAAGGAGCAAACGTAAGGTTGCATGAGTCATCAAGGAAGAGATTGTCGAAATTTTCAGTCCTTTGCACTTAGTTGTAATTATCGCTATCAAAATTTTCTTATAACTTAATCCGACTTTAAGCGATTTATTATACCTATTCTTTAAAAGCTAATCAGCGTCTTGCGTGGCTCGGTGGTCTAGGGGTATGATTCTCGCTTAGGGTGCGAGAGGTCCCGGTTTCAAATCCCGGCCGAGCCCACTGGCGAAAGAGTTTTTAGAGTGAATCAAATTTACTTGATGAAATGAAGATAAATAACCAGTGAAGGTTAACAAGGACTGAATGGTTTGATGCTCCAACCGTCGCGCGTTCATACGGAATGATCAGATGCCGTTAAAAGATAAACTGTTGCCTTTTTTTTCTACCGGCTCGATGGTCTAGGGGTATGATTCTCGCTTCGGGTGCGAGAGGTCCCGGGTTCAAATCCCGGTCGAGCCCTGATTTACTTATTAACGATCACTCTGCTTTCCATTAACACTTTTGTTACATGATCGGAAATTTGCATTTCACTGGTTCAAGCGTGAACATTTTATTTTTAAATTCCGACAACTATTTTGCTCTTAAAAAACGACGTTTATAATCCGAAAAGAACGAAAGATCAATTCGTAGCTTTTGTGGCTCGGTGGTTTAGGGGTATGATTCTCGCTTTGGGTGCGAGAGGTCCCGGGTTCAAATCCCGGCCAAGCCCGTTGTTGTTTCTTTTTTTCCCACCCCAATAAAGACAGAATATTTCATCATTAAAAGACAAAACAAAATGATAATAAAAAATTCATGCACATATAAGACGAGGAAGTTAATTATTTTCGCGGTTCACAAATATTATGGCCAATATCAAGGAGCAAACGTAAGGTTGCATGAGTCATCAAGGAAGAGATTGTCGAAATTTTCAGTCCTTTGCACTTAGTTGTAATTATCGCTATCAAAATTTTCTTATAACTTAATCCGACTTTAAGCGATTTATTATACCTATTCTTTAAAAGCTAATCAGCGTCTTGCGTGGCTCGGTGGTCTAGGGGTATGATTCTCGCTTAGGGTGCGAGAGGTCCCGGGTTCAAATCCCGGCCGAGCCCACTGGCGAAAGAGTTTTTAGAGTGAATCAAATTTACTTTATGAAATGAAGATAAATAACCAGTGAAGGTTAACAAGGACTGAATGGTTTGATGCTCCAACCGTCGCGCGTTCATATGGAATGATCAGATGCCGTTAAAAGATAAACTGTT
>NC_079158.1:127044702-127087202 GCF_947563725.1 Argiope bruennichi
GTCCTTTGCACTTAGTTGTAATTATCGCTATCAAAATTTTCTTATAACTTAATCCGACTTTAAGCGATTTATTATACCTATTCTTTAAAAGCTAATCAGCGTCTTGCGTGGCTCGGTGGTCTAGGGGTATGATTCTCGCTTAGGGTGCGAGAGGTCCCGGGTTCAAATCCCGGCCGAGCCCACTGGCGAAAGAGTTTTTAGAGTGAATCAAATTTACTTGATGAAATGAAGATAAATAACCAGTGAAGGTTAACAAGGACTGAATGGTTTGATGCTCCAACCGTCGCTCGTTCATATGGAATGATCAGATGCCGTTAAAAGATAAACTGTCGCCATTTTTTTCTACCGGCTCGATGGTCTAGGGGTATGATTCTCGCTTCGGGTGCGAGAGGTCCCGGGTTCAAATCCCGGTCGAGCCCTGATTTACTTATTAACGATTACTCTGCTTTCCATTAACACTTTTGTTACATGATCGGAAATTTGCATTTCACTGGTTCAAGCGTGAACATTTTATTTTTAAATTCCGACAACTATTTTGCTCTTAAAAAACGACGTTTATAATCCGAAGACAACGAAAGATCAATTCGTAGCGTTTGTGGCTCGGTGGTCTAGGGGTATGGTTCTTGCTTTGGGTGCGAGAGGTCCCGGGTTCAAATCCCGGCCGAGCCCGTTGTTGTTTCTTTTTTTCCCACCCCAATAAAGACAGAATATTTCATCATTAAAAGACAAAACAAAATGATAATAAAAAATTCATGCACATATAAGACGAGGAAGTTAATTATTTTCGCGGTTCACAAATATTATGGCCAATATCAAGGAGCAAACGTAAGGTTGCATGAGTCATCAAGGAAGAGATTGTCGAAATTTTCAGTCCTTTGCACTTAGTTGTAATTATCGCTATCAAAATTTTCTTATAACTTAATCCGACTTTAAGCGATTTATTATACCTATTCTTTAAAAGCTAATCAGCGTCTTGCGTGGTTCGGTGGTCTAGGGGTATGATTCTCGCTTAGGGTGCGAGAGGTCCTGGGTTCAAATCCCGGCCGAGCCCACTGGCGAAAGAGTTTTTAGAGTGAATCAAATTTACTTGATGAAATGAAGATAAATAACCAGTGAAGGTTAACAAGGACTGAATGGTTTGATGCTCCAACCGTCGCGCGTTCATACGGAATGATCAGATGCCGTTAAAAGATAAACTGTTGCCTTTTTTTTCTACCGGCTCGATGGTCTAGGGGTATGATTCTCGCTTCGGGTGCGAGAGGTCCCGGGTTCAAATCCCGGTCGAGCCCCGATTTACTTATTAACGATCACTCTGCTTTCCATTAACACTTTTGTTACATGATCGGAAATTTGCATTTCACTGGTTCAAGCGTGAACATTTTATTTTTAAATTCCGACAACTATTCTGCTCTTAAAAAACGACGTTTATAATCCGAAGAGAACGAAAGATCAATTCGTAGCTTTTATGGCTCGGTGGTCTAGGGGTATGATTCTCGCTTTGGGTGCGAGAGGTCCCGGGTTCAAATCCCGGCCGAGCCCGTTGTTGTTTCTTTTTTTCCCACCCCAATAAAGACAGAATATTTCATCATTAAAAGACAAAACAAAATGATAATAAAAAATTCATGCACATATAAGACGAGGAAGTTAATTATTTTCGCGGTTCACAAATATTATGGCCAATATCAAGGAGCAAACGTAAGGTTGCATGAGTCATCAAGGAAGAGATTGTCGAAATTTTCAGTCCTTTGCACTTAGTTGTAATTATCGCTATCAAAATTTTCTTATAACTTAATCCGACTTTAAGCGATTTATTATACCTATTCTTTAAAAGCTAATCAGCGTCTTGCGTGGCTCGGTGGTCTAGGGGTATGATTCTCGCTTAGGGTGCGAGAGGTCCCGGGTTCAAATCCCGGCCGAGCCCACCTTCGAAAGAGTTTTTAGAGTGAATCAAATTTACTTGATGAAATGAAGATAAATAACCAGTGAAGGTTAAAAAGGACTGAATGTTTTGATGCTCCAACCGTCGCGCGTTCATATGGAATGATCAGATGCCGTTAAAAGATAAACCGTTGCCTTTTTTTTCTACCGGCTCGATGGTCTAGGGGTATGATTCTCGCTTCGGGTGCGAGAGGTCCCGGGTTCAAATCCCGGTCGAGCCCTGATTTACTTATTAACGATCACTCTGCTTTTCATTAACACTTTTGTTACATGATCGGAAATTTGCATTTCACTGGTTCAAGCGTGAACATTTTATTTTTAAATTCCGACAACTATTTTGCTCTTAAAAAACGACGTTTATAATCCGAAGAGAACGAAAGATCAATTCGTATCTTTTGTGGCTCGGTGGTCTAGGGGTATGATTCTCGCTTTGGGTGCGAGAGGTCCCGGGTACAAATCCCGGCCGAGCCCGTTGTTGTTCCTTTTTTTCCCACCCCAATAAAGACAGAATATTTCATCATTAAAAGACAAAACAAAATGATAATAAAAAATTCATGCACATATAAGACGAGGAAGTTAATTATTTTCGCGGTTCATAAATATTATGGCCAATATCAAGGAGCAAACGTAAGGTTGCATGAGTCATCAAGGAAGAGATTGTCGAAATTTTCAGTCCTTTGCACTTAGTTGTAATTATCGCTATCAAAATTTTCTTATAACTTAATCCGACTTTAAGCGATTTATTATACCTATTCTTTAAAAGCTAATCAGCGTCTTGCGTGGCTCGGTGGTCTAGGGGTATGATTCTCGCTTAGGGTGCGAGAGGTCCTGGGTTCAAATCCCGGCCGAGCCCACTGGCGAAAGAGTTTTTAGAGTGAATCAAATTTACTTGATGAAATGAAGATAAATAACCAGTGAAGGTTAACAAGGACTGAATGGTTTGATGCTCCAACCATCGCGCGTTCATATGGAATGATCAGATGCCGTTAAAAGATAAACTGTCGCCATTTTTTTCTACCGGCTCGATGGTCTAGGGGTATAATTCTCGCTTCGGGTGCGAGAGGTCCCGGGTTCAAATCCCGGTCGAGCCCTGATTTACTTATTAACGATCACTCTGCTTTCCATTAACACTTTTGTTACATGATCGGAAATTTGCATTTCACTGGTTCAAGCGTGAACATTTTATTTTTAAATTCCGACAACTATTTTGCTCTTAAAAAACGACGTTTATAATCCGAAGAGAACGAAAGATCAATTCGTAGGTTTTGTTTCTCGGTGGTCTAGGGGTATGATACTCGCTTTGGGTGCGAGAGGTCCCGGGTTCAAATCCCGGCCGAGCCCGTTGTTGTTTCTTTTTTTCCCACCCCAATAAAGACAGAATATTTCATCATTAAAAGACAAAACAAAATGATAATAAAAAATTCATGCACATATAAGACGAGGAAGTTAATTATTTTCGCGGTTCACAAATATTATATCCAATATCAAGGAGCAAACGTAAGGTTGCATGAGTCATCAAGGAAGAGATTGTCGAAATTTTCAGTCCTTTGCACTTAGTTGTAATTATCGCTATCAAAATTTTCTTATAACTTAATCCGACTTTAAGCGATTTGTTATACCTATTCTTTAAAAGCTAATCAGCGTCATGCGTCGCTCGGTGGTCTAGGGGTATGATTCTCGCTTAGGGTGCGAGAGGTCCCGGGTTCAAATCCCGGCCGAGCCCACTGGCGAAAGAGTTTTTAGAGTGAATCAAATTTACTTGATGAAATGAAGATAAATAACCAGTGAAGGTTAACAAGGACTGAATGGTTTGATGCTCCAACCGTCGCGCGTTCATATGGAATGATCAGATGCCGTTAAAAGATAAACTGTCGCCATTTTTTTCTACTGGCTTGAAGGTCTAGGGGTATGATTCTCGCTTCGGGTGCGAGGGGTCCCGGGTTCAAATCCCGGTCGAGCCCTGATTTACTTATTAACGATTACTCTGCTTTCCATTAACACTTTTGTTACATGATCGGAAATTTGCATTTCACTGGTTCAAGCGTGAACATTTTATTTTTAAATTCCGACAACTATTTTGCTCTTAAAAAACGACGTTTATAATCCGAAGAGAACGAAAGATCAATTCGTAGCTTTTGTGGCTCGGTGGTCTAGGGGTATGATTCTCGCTTTGGGTGCGAGAGGTACCGGGTTCAAATCCCGGCCGAGCCCGTTGTTGTTTCTTTTTTTCCCACCCCAATAAAGACAGAATATTTCATCATTAAAAGACAAAACAAAATGATAATAAAAAATTCATGCACATATAAGACGAGGAAGTTAATTATTTTCGCGGTTCACAAATATTATGGCCAATATCAAGGAGCAAACGTAAGGTTGCATGAGTCATCAAGGAAGAGATTGTCGAAATTTTCAGTCCTTTGCACTTAGTTGTAATTATCGCTATCAAAATTTTCTTATAACTTAATCCGACTTTAAGCGATTTATTATACCTATTCTTTAAAAGCTAATCAGCGTCATGCGTGGCTCGGTGGTCTAGGGGTATGATTCTCGCTTAGGGTGCGAGAGGTCCCGGGTTCAAATCCCGGCCGAGCCCACTGGCGAAAGAGTTTTTAGAGTGAATCAAATTTACTTGATGAAATTAAGATAAATAACCAGTGAAGGTTAACAAGGACTGAATGGTTTGATGCTCCAACCGTCGCGCGTTCATATGGAATGATCAGATGCCGTTAAAAGATAAACTGTCGCCATTTTTTTCTACTGGCTTGATGGTCTAGGGGTATGATTCTCGCTTCGGGTGCGAGGGGTCCCGGGTTCAAATCCCGGTCGAGCCCTGATTTACTTATTAACGATCACTCTGCTTTCCATTAACACTTTTGTTATATGATCGGAAATTTGCATTTCACTGGTTCAAGCGTGAACATTTTATTTTTAAATTCCGACAACTATTTTCCTCTTAAAAAACGACGTTTATAATCCGAAGAGAACGAAAGATCAATTCGTAGCTTTTGTGGCTCGGTGGTCTAGGGGTATGATTCTCGCTTTGGGTGCGAGAGGTACCGGGTACAAATCCCGGCCGAGCCCGTTGTTGTTTCTTTTTTTCCCACCCCAATAAAGACAGAATATTTCATCATTAAAAGACAAAACAAAATGATAATAAAAAATTCATGCACATATAAGACGAGGAAGTTAATTATTTTCGCGGTTCACAAATATTATGGCCAATATCAAGGAGCAAACGTAAGGTTGCATGAGTCATCAAGGAAGAGATTGTCGAAATTTTCAGTCCTTTGCACTTAGTTGTAATTATCGCTATCAAAATTTTCTTATAACTTAATCCGACTTTAAGCGATTTATTATACCTATTCTTTAAAAGCTAATCAGCGTCATGCGTGGCTCGGTGGTCTAGGGGTATGATTCTCGCTTAGGGTGCGAGAGGTCCCGGGTTCAAATCCCGGCCGAGCCCACTGGCGAAAGAGTTTTTAGAGTGAATCAAATTTACTTGATGAAATTAAGATAAATAACCAGTGAAGGTTAACAAGGACTGAATGGTTTGATGCTCCAACCGTCGCGCGTTCATATGGAATGATCAGATGCCGTTAAAAGATAAACTGTCGCCATTTTTTTCTACTGGCTTGATGGTCTAGGGGTATGATTCTCGCTTCGGGTGCGAGGGGTCCCGGGTTAAAATCCCGGTCGAGCCCTGATTTACTTATTAACGATCACTCTGCTTTCCATTAACACTTTTGTTACATGATCGGAAATTTGCATTTCACTGGTTCAAGCGTGAACATTTTATTTTTAAATTCCGACAACTATTTTGCTCTTAAAAAACGACGTTTATAATCCGAAGAGAACGAAAGATCAATTCGTAGCTTTTGTGGCTCGGTGGTCTAGGGGTATGATTCTCGCTTTGGGTGCGAGAGGTCCCGGGTTCAAATCCCGGCCGAGCCCGTTGTTGTTTCTTTTTTTCCCACCCCAATAAAGACAGAATATTTCATCATTAAAAGACAAAACAAAATGATAATAAAAAATTCATGCACATATAAGACGAGGAAGTTAATTATTTTCGCGGTTCACAAATATTATGGCCAATATCAAGGAGCAAACGTAAGGTTGCATGAGTCATCAAGGAAGAGATTGTCGAAATTTTCAGTCCTTTGCACTTAGTTGTAATTATCGCTATCAAAATTTTCTTATAACTTAATCCGACTTTAAGCGATTTATTATACCTATTCTTTAAAAGCTAATCAGCGTCTTGCGTGGCTCAGTGGTCTAGGGGTATGATTCTCGCTTAGGGTGCGAGAGGTCCCGGGTTCAAATCCCGGCCGAGCCCACTGGCGAAAGAGTTTTTAGAGTGAATCAAATTTACTTGATGAAATGAAGATAAATAACCAGTGAAGGTTAACAAGGACTGAATGGTTTGATGCTCCAACCGTCGCGCGTTCATATGGAATGATCAGATGCCGTTAAAAGATAAACTATTGCCTTTTTTTTCTACCGGCTCGATGGTATAGGGGTATGATTCCCGCTTCGGGTGCGAGAGGTCCCGGGTTCAAATCCCGGTCGAGCCCTGATTTACTTATTAACGATCACTCTGCTTTCCATTAACACTTTTGTTACATGATCGGAAATTTGCATTTCACTGGTTCAAGCGTGAACATTTTATTTTTAAATTCCGACAACTATTTTGCTCTTAAAAAACGACGTTTATAATCCGAAGAGAACGAAAGATCAATTCGTAGCTTTTGTGGCTCGGTGGTCTAGGGGTATGATTCTCGCTTTGGGTGCGAGAGGTCCCGGGTTCAAATCCCGGCCGAGCCCGTTGTTGTTACTTTTTTTCCCACCCCAATAAAGACAGAATATTTCATCATTAAAAGACAAAACAAAATGATAATAAAAAATTCATGCACATATAAGACGAGGAAGTTAATTATTTTCGCGGTTCACAAATATTATGGCCAATATCAAGGAGCAAACGTAAGGTTGCATGAGTCATCAAGGAAGAGATTGTCGAAATTTTCAGTCCTTTGCACTTAGTTGTAATTATCGCTATCAAAATTTTCTTATAACTTAATCCGACTTTAAGCGATTTATTATACCTATTCTTTAAAAGCTAATCAGCGTCTTTTTGGCTCGGTGGTCTAGGGGTATGATTCTCGCTTAGGGTGCGAGAGGTCCCGGGTTCAAATCCCGGCCGAGCCCACTGGCGAAAGAGTTTTTAGAGTGAATCAAATTTACTTGATGAAATGAAGATAAATAACCAGTGAAGGTTAACAAGGACTGAATGGTTTGATGCTCCGACCGTCGCGCGTTCATATGGAATGATCAGATGCCGTTAAAAGATAAACTGTTGCCTTTTTTTTCTACCGGTTCGATGGTCTAGGGGTATGATTCTCGCTTCGGGTGCGAGAGGTCCCGGGTTCAAATCCCGGTCGAGCCCTGATTTACTTATTAACGATCACTCTGCTTTCCATTAACACTTTTGTTACATGATCGGAAATTTGCATTTCACTGGTTCAAGCGTGAACATTTTATATTTAAATTCCGACAACTATTTTGCTCTTACAAAAACGACGTTTATAATCCGAAGAGAACGAAAGATCAATTCGTAGCTTTTGTGGCTCGGTGGTCTAGGGGTATGATTCTCGCTTTGGGTGCGAGGGGTCCCGGGTTCAAATCCCGGCCGAGCCCGTTGTTGTTTCTTTTTTTCCACCCCAATAAAGACAGAATATTTCATCATTAAAAGACAAAACAAAATGATAATAAAAAATTCATGCACATATAAGACGAGGAAGTTAATTATTTTCGTGGTTCACAAATATTATGGCCAATATCAAGGAGCAAACGTAAGGTTGCATGAGTCATCAAGGAAGAGATTGTCGAAATTTTCAGTCCTTTGCACTTAGTTGTAATTATCGCTATCAAAATTTTCTTATAACTTAATCCGACTTTAAGCGATTTATTATACCTATTCTTTAAAAGCTAATCAGCGTCTTGCGTGGCTCGGTGGTCTAGGGGTATGATTCTCGCTTAGGGTGCGAGAGGTCATGGGTTCAAATCCCGGCCGAGTCCACTGGCGAAAGAGTTTTTAGAGTGAATCAAATTTACTTGATGAAATGAAGATAAATAACCAGTGAAGGTTAACAAGGACTGAATGGTTTGATGCTCCAACCGTCGTGCGTTCATACGGAATGATCAGATGCCGTTAAAAGATAAACTGTTGCCTTTTTTTTCTACCGGCTCGATGGTCTAGGGGTATGATTCTCGCTTCGGGTGCGAGAGGTCCCGGGTTCAAATCCCGGTCGAGCCCTGATTTACTTATTAACGATCACTCTGCTTTCCATTAACACTTTTGTTACATGATCGGAAATTTGCATTTCACTGGTTCAAGCGTGAACATTTTATTTTTAAATTCCGACAACTATTTTGCTCTTAAAAAACGACGTTTATAATCCGAAGAGAACGAAAGATCAATTCGTAGCTTTTGTGGCTCGGTGGTCTAGGGGTATGATTTTCGCTTTGGGTGCGAGGGGTCCCGGGTTCAAATCCCGGCCGAGCCCGTTGTTGTTTCTTTTTTTCCCACCCCAATAAAGACAGAATATTTCATCATTAAAAGACAAAACAAAATGATAATAAAAAATTCATGCACATATAAGACGAGGAAGTTAATTATTTTCGTGGTTCACAAATATTATGGCCAATATCAAGGAGCAAACGTAAGGTTGCATGAGTCATCAAGGAAGAGATTGTCGAAATTTTCAGTCCTTTGCACTTAGTTGTAATTATCGCTATCAAAATTTTCTTATAACTTAATCCGACTTTAAGCGATTTATTATACCTATTCTTTAAAAGCTAATCAGCGTCTTGCGTGGCTCGGTGGTCTAGGGGTATGATTCTCGCTTAGGGTGCGAGAGGTCATGGGTTCAAATCCCGGCCGAGTCCACTGGCGAAAGAGTTTTTAGAGTGAATCAAATTTACTTGATGAAATGAAGATAAATAACCAGTGAAGGTTAACAAAGACTGAATGGTTTGATGCTCCAACCGTCGTGCGTTCATACGGAATGATCAGATGCCGTTAAAAGATAAACTGTTGCCTTTTTTTTCTACCGGCTCGATGGTCTAGGGGTATGATTCTCGCTTCGGGTGCGAGAGGTCCCGGGTTCAAATCCCGGTCGAGCCCTGATTTACTTATTAACGATCACTCTGCTTTCCATTAACACTTTTGTTACATGATCGGAAATTTGCATTTCACTGGTTCAAGCGTGAGCATTTTATTTTTAAATTCCGACAACTATTTTGCTCTTAAAAAACGACGTTTATAATCCGAAGAGAACGAAAGATCAACTCGTAGCTTTTGTGGCTCGGTGGTCTAGGGGTATGATTCTCGCTTTGGGTGCGAGAGGTCCCGGGTTCAAATCCCGGCCGAGCCCGTTGTTGTTCCTTTTTTTCCCACCCCAATAAAGACAGAATATTTCATCATTAAAAGACAAAACAAAATGATAATAAAAAATTCATGCACATATAAGACGAGGAAGTTAATTATTTTCGCGGTTCACAAATATTATGGCCAATATCAAGGAGCAAACGTAAGGTTGCATGAGTCATCAAGGAAGAGATTGTCGAAATTTTCAGTCCTTTGCACTTAGTTGTAATTATCGCTATCAAAATTTTCTTATAACTTAATCCGACTTTAAGCGATTTATTATACCTATTCTTTAAAAGCTAATCAGCGTCTTGCGTGGCTCGGTGGTCTAGGGGTATGATTCTCGCTTAGGGTGCGAGAGGTCCCGGGTTCAAATCCCGGCCGAGCCCACTGGCGAAAGAGTTTTTAGAGTGAATCAAATTTACTTGATGAAATGAAGATAAATAACCAGTGAAGGTTAACAAGGACTGAATGGTTTGATGCTCCAACCCTCGCGCGTTCATATGGAATGATCAGATGCCGTTAAAAGATAAACTGTCGCCTTTTTTTTCTACCGGCTCGATGGTCTAGGGGTATGATTCTCGCTTCGGGTGCGAGAGGTCCCGGGTTCAAATCCCGGTCGAGCCCTGATTTACTTATTAACGATCACTCTGCTTTCCATTAACACTTTTGTTACATGATCGGAAATTTGCATTTCACTGGTTCAAGCGTGAACATTTTATTTTTAAATTCCGACAACTATTTTGCTCTTAAAAAACGACGTTTATAATCCGAAGAGAACGAAAGATCAATTCGTAGCTTTTGTGGCTCGGTGGTCTAGGGGTATGATTCTCGCTTTGGGTGCGAGAGGTCCCGGGTTCAAATCCCGGTCGAGCCCGTTGTTGTTTCTTTTTTTCCCACCCCAATAAAGACAGAATATTTCATCATTAAAAGACAAAACAAAATGTTAATAAAAATTTCATGCACATATAAGACGAGGAAGTTAATTATTTTCGCGGTTCACAAATATTATGGCCAATATCAAGGAGCAAACGTAAGGTTGCATGAGTCATCAAGGAAGAGATTGTCAAAATTTTCAGTCCTTTGCACTTAGTTGTAATTATCGCTATCAAAATTTTCTTATAACTTAATCCGACTTTAAGCGATTTATTATACCTATTCTTTAAAAGCTAATCAGCGTCTTGCGTGGCTCGGTGGTCTAGGGGTATGATTCTCGCTTAGGGTGCGAGAGGTCCCGGGTTCAAATCCCGGCCGAGCCCACTGGCGAAAGAGTTTTTAGAGTGAATCAAATTTACTTGATGAAATGAAGATAAATAACCAGTGAAGGTTAACAAGGACTGAATGGTTTGATGCTCCCACCGTCGCGCGTTCATATGGAATTATCAGATGCCGTTAAAAGATAAACTGTCGCCTTTTTTTTCTACCGGCTCGATGGTCTAGGGGTATGATTCTCGCTTCGGGTGCGAGAGGTCCCGGGTTCAAATCCCGGTCGAGCCCTGATTTACTTATTAACGATCACTCTGCTTTCCATTAACACTTTTGTTACATGATCGGAAATTTGCATTTCACTGGTTCAAGCGTGAACATTTTATTTTTAAATTCCGACAACTATTTTGCTCTTAAAAAACGACGTTTATAATCCGAAGAAAACGAAAGATCAATTCGTAGCTTTTGTGGCTCGGTGGTCTAGGGGTATGATTCTCGCTTTGGGTGCGAGAGGTCCCGGGTTCAAATCCCGGCCGAGCCCGTTGTTGTTTCTTTTTTTCCCACCCCAATAAAGACAGAATATTTCATCATTAAAAGACAAAACAAAATGTTAATAAAAATTTCATGCACATATAAGACGAGGAAGTTAATTATTTTCGCGGTTCACAAATATTATGGCCAATATCAAGGAGCAAACGTAAGGTTGCATGAGTCATCAAGGAAGAGATTGTCAAAATTTTCAGTCCTTTGCACTTAGTTGTAATTATCGCTATCAAAATTTTCTTATAACTTAATCCGACTTTAAGCGATTTATTATACCTATTCTTTAAAAGCTAATCAGCGTCTTGCGTGGCTCGGTGGTCTAGGGGTATGATTCTCGCTTAGGGTGCGAGAGGTCCCGGGTTCAAATCCCGGCCGAGCCCACTGGCGAAAGAGTTTTTAGAGTGAATCAAATTTACTTGATGAAATGAAGATAAATAACCAGTGAAGGTTAACAAGGACTGAATGGTTTGATGCTCCCACCGTCGCGCGTTCATATGGAATTATCAGATGCCGTTAAAAGATAAACTGTCGTCTTTTTTTTCTACCGGCTCGATGGTCTAGGGGTATGATTCTCGCTTCGGGTGCGAGAGGTCCCGGGTTCAAATCCCGGTCGAGCCCTGATTTACTTATTAACGATCACTCTGCTTTCCATTAACACTTTTGTTACATGATCGGAAATTTGCATTTCACTGGTTCAAGCGTGAACATTTTATTTTTAAATTCCGACAACTATTTTGCTCTTAAAAAACGACGTTTATAATCCGAAGAGAACGAAAGATCAATTCGTAGCTTTTGTGGCTCGGTGGTCTAGGGGTATGATTCTCGCTTTGGGTGCGAGAGGTCCCGGGTTCAAATCCCGGCCGAGCCCGTTGTTGTTCCTTTTTTTCCCACCCCAATAAAGACAGAATATTTCATCATTAAAAGACAAAACAAAATGATAATAAAAAATTCATGCACATATAAGACGAGGAAGTTAATTATTTTCGCGGTTCACAAATATTATGGCCAATATCAAGGAGCAAACGTAAGGTTGCATGAGTCATCAAGGAAGAGATTGTCGAAATTTTCAGTCCTTTGCACTTAGTTGTAATTATCGCTATCAAAATTTTCTTATAACTTAATCCGACTTTAAGCGATTTATTATACCTATTCTTTAAACGCTAATCAGCGTCTTGCGTGGCTCGGTGGTCTAGGGGTATGATTCTCGCTTAGGGTGCGAGAGGTCCCGGGTTCAAATCCCGGCCGAGCCCACTGGCGAAAGAGTTTTTAGAGTGAATCAAATTTACTTGATGAAATGAAGATAAATAACCAGTGAAGGTTAACAAGGACTGAATGGTTTGATGCTCCAACCGTCGCGCGTTCATATGGAATGATCAGATGCCGTTAAAAGATAAACTGTCGCCTTTTTTTTTCTACCGGCTCGATGGTCTAAGGGTATGATTCTCGCTTCGGATGCGAGAGGTCCCGGGTTCAAATCCCGGTCGAGCCCTGATTTACTTATTAACGATCACTCTGCTTTCCATTAACACTTTTGTTACATGATCGGAAATTTGCATTTCACTGGTTCAAGCGTGAACATTTTATTTTTAAATTCCGACAACTATTTTGCTCTTAAAAAACGACGTTTATAATCCGAAGAGAACGAAAGATCAATTCGTCGCTTTTGTGGCTCGGTGGTCTAGGGGTATGATTCTCGCTTTGGGTGCGAGAGGTCCCGGGTTCAAATCCCGGCCGAGCCCGTTGTTGTTCCTTTTTTTCCCACCCCAATAAAGACAGAATATTTCATCATTAAAAGACAAAACAAAATGATAATAAAAAATTCATGCACATATAAGACGAGGAAGTTAATTATTTTCGCGGTTCACAAATATTATGGCCAATATCAAGGAGCAAACGTAAGATTGCATGAGACATCAAGGAAGAGATTGTCGGAATTTTCAGTCCTTTGCACTTAGTTGTAATTATCGCTATCAAAATTTTCTTATAACTTAATCCGACTTTAAGCGATTTATTATACCTATTCTTTAAAAGCTAATCAGCGTCTTGCGTGGCTCGGTGGTCTAGGGGTATGATTCTCGCTTAGGGTGCGAGAGGTCCCGGGTTCAAATCCCGGCCGAGCCCACTGGCGAAAGAGTTTTTAGAGTGAATCAAATTTACTTGATGAAATGAAGATAAATAACCAGTGAAGGTTAACAAGGACTGAATGGTTTGATGCTCCAACCCTCGCGCGTTCATATGGAATGATCAGATGCCGTTAAAAGATAAACTGTCGCCTTTTTTTTCTACCGGCTCGATGGTCTAGGGGTATGATTCTCGCTTCGGGTGCGAGAGGTCCCGGGTTCAAATCCCGGTCGAGCCCTGATTTACTTATTAACGATCACTCTGCTTTCCATTAACACTTTTGTTACATGATCGGAAATTTGCATTTCACTGGTTCAAGCGTGAACATTTTATTTTTAAATTCCGACAACTATTTTGCTCTTAAAAAACGACGTTTATAATCCGAAGAGAACGAAAGATCAATTCGTAGCTTTTGTGGCTCGGTGGTCTAGGGGTATGATTCTCGCTTTGGGTGCGAGAGGTCCCGGGTTCAAATCCCGGCCGAGCCCGTTGTTGTTTCTTTTTTTCCCACCCCAATAAAGACAGAATATTTCATCATTAAAAGACAAAACAAAAGTTTAATAAAAATTTCATGCACATATAAGACGAGGAAGTTAATTATTTTCGCGGTTCACAAATATTATGGCCAATATCAAGGAGCAAACGTAAGGTTGCATGAGTCATCAAGGAAGAGATTGTCGAAATTTTCAGTCCTTTGCACTTAGTTGTAATTATCGCTATCAAAATTTTCTTATAACTTAATCCGACTTTAAGCGATTTATTATACCTATTCTTTAAAAGCTAATCAGCGTCTTGCGTGGCTCGGTGGTCTAGGGGTATGATTCTCGCTTAGGGTGCGAGAGGTCCCGGGTTCAAATCCCGGCCGAGCCCACTGGCGAAAGAGTTTTTAGAGTGAATCAAATTTACTTGATGAAATGAAGATAAATAACCAGTGAAGGTTAACAAGGACTGAATGGTTTGATGCTCCCACCGTCGCGCGTTCATATGGAATAATCAGATGCCGTTAAAAGATAAACTGTCGCCTTTTTTTGCTACCGGCTCGATGGTCTAGGGGTATGATTCTCACTTCGGGTGCGAGAGGTCCCGGGTTCAAATCCCGGTCGAGCCCTGATTTACTTATTAACGATCACTCTGCTTTCCATTAACACTTTTGTTACATGATCGGAAATTTGCATTTCACTGGTTCAAGCGTGAACATTTTATTTTTAAATTCCGACAACTATTTTGCTCTTAAAAAACGACGTTTATAATCCGAAGAGAACGAAAGATCAATTCGTAGCTTTTGTGGCTCGGTGGTCTAGGGGTATGATTCTCGCTTTGGGTGCGAGAGGTCCCGGGTTCAAATACCGGCCGAGCCCGTTGTTGTTCCTTTTTTTCCCACCCCAATAAAGACAGAATATTTCATCATTAAAAGACAAAACAAAATGATAATAAAAAATTCATGCACATATAAGACGAGGAAGTTAATTATTTTCGCGGTTCACAAATATTATGGCCAATATCAAGGAGCAAACGTAAGGTTGCATGAGTCATCAAGGAAGAGATTGTCGAAATTTTCAGTCCTTTGCACTTAGTTGTAATTATCGCTATCAAAATTTTCTTATAACTTAATCCGACTTTAAGCGATTTATTATACCTATTCTTTAAAAGCTAATCAGCGTCTTGCGTGGCTCGGTGGTCTAGGGGTATGATTCTCGCTTAGGGTGCGAGAGGTCCCGGGTTCAAATCCCGGCCGAGCCCACTGGCGAAAGAGTTTTTAGAGTGAATCAAATTTACTTGATGAGATGAAGATAAATAACCAGTGAAGGTTAACAAGGACTGAATGGTTTGATGCTCCAACCCTCGCGCGTTCATATGGAATGATCAGATTCCGTTAAAAGATAAACTGTCGCCTTTTTTTTCTACCGGCTCGATGGTCTAGGGGTATGATTCTCGCTTCGGGTGCGAGAGGTCCCGGGTTCAAATCCCGGTCGAGCCCTGATTTACTTATTAACGATCACTCTGCTTTCCATTAACACTTTTGTTACATGATCGGAAATTTGCATTTCACTGGTTCAAGCGTGAACATTTTATTTTTAAATTCCGACAACTATTTTGCTCTTAAAAAACGACGTTTATAATCCGAAGAGAACGAAAGATCAATTCGTCGCTTTTGTGGCTCGGTGGTCTAGGGGTATGATTCTCGCTTTGGGTGCGAGAGGTCCCGGGTTCAAATCCCGGCCGAGCCCGTTGTTGTTTCTTTTTTTCCCACCCCAATAAAGACAGAATATTTCATCATTAAAAGACAAAACAAAATGTTAATAAAAATTTCATGCACATATAAGACGAGGAAGTTAATTATTTTCGCGGTTCACAAATATTATGGCCAATATCAAGGAGCAAACGTAAGGTTGCATGAGTCATCAAGGAAGAGATTGTCGAAATTTTCAGTCCTTTGCACTTAGTTGTAATTATCGCTATCAAAATTTTCTTATAACTTAATCCGACTTTAAGCGATTTATTATACCTATTCTTTAAAAGCTAATCCGCGTCTTGCGTGGCTCGGTGGTCTAGGGGTATGATTCTCGCTTAGGGTGCGAGAGGTCCCGGGTTCAAATCCCGTCCGAGCCCACTGGCGAAAGAGTTTTTAGAGTGAATCAAATTTACTTGATGAAATGAAGATAAATAACCAGTGAAGGTTAACAAGGACTGAATGGTTTGATGCTCCGACCGTCGCGCGTTCATATGGAATGATCAGATGCCGTTAAAAGATAAACTGTTGCCTTTTTTTTCTGCCGGTTCGATGGTCTAGGGGTATGATTCTCGCTTCGGGTGCGAGAGGTCCCGGGTTCAAATCCCGGTCGAGCCCTGATTTGCTTATTAACGATCACTCTGCTTTCCATTAACACTTTTGTTACATGATCGGAAATTTGCATTTCACTGGTTCAAGCGTGAACATTTTATTTTTAAATTCCGACAACTATTTTGCTCTTAAAAAACGACGTTTATAATCCGAAGAGAACGAAAGATCAATTCGTAGCTTTTGTGGCTCGGTGGTCTAGGGGTATGATTCTCGCTTTGGGTGCGAAAGGTCCCGGGTTCAAATCCCGGCCGAGCCCGTTGTTGTTCCTTTTTTTCCCACCCCAATAAAGACAGAATATTTCATCATTAAAAGACAAAACAAAATGATAATAAAAAATTCATGCACATATAAGACGAGGAAGTTAATTATTTTCGCGGTTCACAAATATTATGGCCAATATCAAGGAGCAAACGTAAGGTTGCATGAGTCATCAAGGAAGAGATTGTCGAAATTTTCAGTCCTTTGCACTTAGTTGTAATTATCGCTATCAAAATTTTCTTATAACTTAATCCGACTTTAAGCGATTTATTATACCTATTCTTTAAAAGCTAATCAGCGTCTTGCGTGGCTCTGTGGTCTAGGGGTATGATTCTCGCTTAGGGTGCGAGAGGTCCCGGGTTCAAATCCCGGCCGAGCCCACTGGCGAAAGAGTTTTTAGAGTGAATCAAATTTACTTGATGAAATGAAGATAAATAACCAGTGAAGGTTAACAAGGACTGAATGGTTTGATGCTCCAACCCTCGCGCGTTCATATGGAATGATCAGATGCCGTTAAAAGATAAACTGTCGCCTTTTTTTTCTACCGGCTCGATGGTCTAGGGGTATGATTCTCGCTTCGGGTGCGAGAGGTCCCGGGTTCAAATCCCGGTCGAGCCCTGATTTACTTATTAACGATCACTCTGCTTTCCATTAACACTTTTGTTACATGATCGGAAATTTGCATTTCACTGGTTCAAGCGTGAACATTTTATTTTTAAATTCCGACAACTATTTTGCTCTTAAAAAACGACGTTTATAATCCGAAGAGAACGAAAGATCAATTCGTAGCTTTTGTGGCTCGGTGGTCTAGGGGTATGATTCTCGCTTTGGGTGCGAGAGGTCCCGGGTTCAAATCCCGGCCGAGCCCGTTGTTGTTTCTTTTTTTCCCACCCCAATAAAGACAGAATATTTCATCATTAAAAGACAAAACAAAATGATAATAAAAAATTCATGCACATATAAGACGAGGAAGTTAATTATTTTCGCGGTTCACAAATATTATGGCCAATATCAAGGAGCAAACGTAAGGTTGCATGAGTCATCAAGGAAGAGATTGTCGAAATTTTCAGTCCTTTGCACTTAGTTGTAATTATCGCTATCAAAATTTTCTTATGACTTAATCCGACTTTAAGCGATTTATTATACCTATTCTTTAAAAGCTAATCAGCGTCTTGCGTGGCTCGGTGGTCTAGGGGTATGATTCTCGCTTAGGGTGCGAGAGGTCCCGGGTTCAAATCCCGGCCGAGCCCACTGGCGAAAGAGTTTTTAGAGTGAATCAAATTTACTTGATGAAATGAAGATAAATAACCAGTGAAGGTTAACAAGGACTGAATGGTTTGATGCTCCAACCGTCGCGCGTTCATACGGAATGATCAGATGCCGTTAAAAGATAAACTGTTGCCTTTTTTTTCTACCGGCTCGATGGTCTAGGGGTATGATTCTCGCTTCGGGTGCGAGAGGTCCCGGGTTCAAATCCCGGTCGAGCCCTGATTTACTTATTAACGATCACTCTGCTTTCCATTAACACTTTTGTTACATGATCGGAAATTTGCATTTCACTGGTTCAAGCGTGAACATTTTATTTTTAAATTCCGACAACTATTTTGCTCTTAAAAAACGACGTTTATAATCCGAAGAGAACGAAAGATCAATTCGTAGCTTTTGTGGCTCGGTGGTCTAGGGGTATGATTCTCGCTTTGGGTGCGAGAGGTCCCGGGTTCAAATCCCGGCCGAGCCCGTTGTTGTTCCTTTTTTTCCCACCCCAATAAAGACAGAATATTTCATCATTAAAAGACAAAACAAAATGATAATAAAAAATTCATGCACATATAAGACGAGGAAGTTAATTATTTTCGCGGTTCACAAATATTATGGCCAATATCAAGGAGCAAACGTAAGATTGCATGAGTCATCAAGGAAGAGATTGTCGGAATTTTCAGTCCTTTGCACTTAGTTGTAATTATCGCTATCAAAATTTTCTTATAACTTAATCCGACTTTAAGCGATTTATTATACCTATTCTTTAAAAGCTAATCAGCGTCTTGCGTGGCTCGGTGGTCTAGGGGTATGATTCTCGCTTAGGGTGCGAGAGGTTTTGGGTTCAAATCCCAGCCGAGCCCACTGGCGAAAGAGTTTTTAGAGTGAATCAAATTTACTTGATGAAATGAAGATAAATAACCAGTGAAGGTTAACAAGGACTGAATGGTTTGATGCTCCAACCGTCGCGCGTTCATACGGAATGATCAGATGCCGTTAAAAGATAAACTGTTGCCTTTTTTTTCTACCGGCTCGATGGTCTAGGGGTATGATTCTCGCTTCGGGTGCGAGAGGTCCCGGGTTCAAATCCCGGTCGAGCCCTGATTTACTTATTAACGATCACTCTGCTTTCCATTAACACTTTTGTTACATGATCGGAAATTTGCATTTCACTGGTTCAAGCGTGAACATTTTATTTTTAAATTCCGACAACTATTTTGCTCTTAAAAAACGACGTTTATAATCCGAAGAGAACGAAAGATCAATTCGTAGCTTTTGTGGCTCGGTGGACTAGGGGTATGATTCTCGCTTTGGGTGCGAGAGGTCCCGGGTTCAAATCCCGGCCGAGCCCGTTGTTGTTTCTTTTTTTCCCACCCCAATAAAGACAGAATATTTCATCATTAAAAGACAAAACAAAATGATAATAAAAAATTCATGCACATATAAGACGAGGAAGTTAATTATTTTCGCGGTTCACAAATATTATGGCCAATATCAAGGAGCAAACGTAAGGTTGCATGAGTCATCAAGGAAGAGATTGTCGAAATTTTCAGTCCTTTGCACTTAGTTGTAATTATCGCTATCAAAATTTTCTTATAACTTAATCCGACTTTAAGCGATTTATTATACCTATTCTTTAAAAGCTAATCAGCGTCTTGCGTGGCTCGGTGGTCTAGAAGTATGATTCTCGCTTAGGGTGCGAGAGATCCCGGGTTCAAATCCCGGCCGAGCCCACTGGCGAAAGAGTTTTTAGAGTGAATCAAATTTACTTGATGAAATGAAGATAAATAACCAGTGAAGGTTAACAAGGACTGAATGGTTTGATGCTCCAACCGTCGCGCGTTCATACGGAATGATCAGATGCCGTTAAAAGATAAACTGTTGCCTTTTTTTTCTACCGGCTCGATGGTCTAGGGGTATGATTCTCGCTTCGGGTGCGAGAGGTCCCGGGTTCAAATCCCGGTCGAGCCCTGATTTACTTATTAACGATCACTCTGCTTTCCATTAACACTTTTGTTACATGATCGGAAATTTGCATTTCACTGGTTCAAGCGTGAACATTTTATTTTTAAATTCCGACAACTATTTTGCTCTTAAAAAACGACGTTTATAATCCGAAGAGAACGAAAGATCAATTCGTAGCTTTTGTGGCTCGGTGGTCTAGGGGTATGATTCTCGCTTTGGGTGCGAAAGGTCCCGGGTTCAAATCCCGGCCGAGCCCGTTGTTGTTCCTTTTTTTCCCACCCCAATAAAGACAGAATATTTCATCATTAAAAGACAAAACAAAATGATAATAAAAAATTCATGCACATATAAGACGAGGAAGTTAATTATTTTCGCGGTTCACAAATATTATGGCCAATATCAAGGAGCAAACGTAAGGTTGCATGAGTCATCAAGGAAGAGATTGTCGAAATTTTCAGTCCTTTGCACTTAGTTGTAATTATCGCTATCAAAATTTTCTTATAACTTAATCCGACTTTAAGCGATTTATTATACCTATTCTTTAAAAGCTAATCAGCGTCTTGCGTGGCTCGGTGGTCTAGGGGTATGATTCTCGCTTAGGGTGCGAGAGGTCCCGGGTTCAAATCCCAGCCGAGCCCACTGGCGAAAGAGTTTTTAGAGTGAATCAAATTTACTTGATGAAATGAAGATAAATAACCAGTGAAGGTTAACAAGGACTGAATGGTTTGATGCTCCAACCGTCGCGCGTTCATACGGAATGATCAGATGCCGTTAAAAGATAAACTGTTGCCTTTTTTTTCTACCGGCTCGATGGTCTAGGGGTATGATTCTCGCTTCGGGTGCGAGAGGTCCCGGGTTCAAATCCCGGTCGAGCCCTGATTTACTTATTAACGATCACTCTGCTTTCCATTAACACTTTTGTTACATGATCGGAAATTTGCATTTCACTGGTTCAAGCGTGAACATTTTATTTTTAAATTCCGACAACTATTTTGCTCTTAAAAAACGACGTTTATAATCCGAAGAGAACGAAAGATCAATTCGTAGCTTTTGTGGCTCGGTGGTCTAGGGGTATGATTCTCGCTTTGGGTGCGAGAGGTCCCGGGTTCAAATCCCGGCCGAGCCCGTTGTTGTTCCTTTTTTTCCCACCCCAATAAAGACAGAATATTTCATCATTAAAAGACAAAACAAAATGATAATAAAAAATTCATGCACATATAAGACGAGGAAGTTAATTATTTTCGCGGTTCACAAATATTATGGCCAATATCAAGGAGCAAACGTAAGATTGCATGAGTCATCAAGGAAGAGATTGTCGGAATTTTCAGTCCTTTGCACTTAGTTGTAATTATCGCTATCAAAATTTTCTTATAACTTAATCCGACTTTAAGCGATTTATTATACCTATTCTTTAAAAGCTAATCAGCGTCTTGCGTGGCTCGGTGGTCTAGGGGTATGATTCTCGCTTAGGGTGCGAGAGGTCCCGGGTTCAAATCCCAGCCGAGCCCACTGGCGAAAGAGTTTTTAGAGTGAATCAAATTTACTTGATGAAATGAAGATAAATAACCAGTGAAGGTTAACAAGGACTGAATGGTTTGATGCTCCAACCGTCGCGCGTTCATACGGAATGATCAGATGCCGTTAAAAGATAAACTGTTGCCTTTTTTTTCTACCGGCTCGATGGTCTAGGGGTATGATTCTCGCTTCGGGTGCGAGAGGTCCCGGGTTCAAATCCCGGTCGAGCCCTGATTTACTTATTAACGATCACTCTGCTTTCCATTAACACTTTTGTTACATGATCGGAAATTTGCATTTCACTGGTTCAAGCGTGAACATTTTATTTTTAAATTCCGACAACTATTTTGCTCTTAAAAAACGACGTTTATAATCCGAAGAGAACGAAAGATCAATTCGTAGCTTTTGTGGCTCGGTGGACTAGGGGTATGATTCTCGCTTTGGGTGCGAGAGGTCCCGGGTTCAAATCCCGGCCGAGCCCGTTGTTGTTTCTTTTTTTCCCACCCCAATAAAGACAGAATATTTCATCATTAAAAGACAAAACAAAATGATAATAAAAAATTCATGCACATATAAGACGAGGAAGTTAATTATTTTCGCGGTTCACAAATATTATGGCCAATATCAAGGAGCAAACGTAAGGTTGCATGAGTCATCAAGGAAGAGATTGTCGAAATTTTCAGTCCTTTGCACTTAGTTGTAATTATCGCTATCAAAATTTTCTTATAACTTAATCCGACTTTAAGCGATTTATTATACCTATTCTTTAAAAGCTAATCAGCGTCTTGCGTGGCTCGGTGGTCTAGAAGTATGATTCTCGCTTAGGGTGCGAGAGATCCCGGGTTCAAATCCCGGCCGAGCCCACTGGCGAAAGAGTTTTTAGAGTGAATCAAATTTACTTGATGAAATGAAGATAAATAACCAGTGAAGGTTAACAAGGACTGAATGGTTTGATGCTCCAACCGTCGCGCGTTCATACGGAATGATCAGATGCCGTTAAAAGATAAACTGTTGCCTTTTTTTTCTACCGGCTCGATGGTCTAGGGGTATGATTCTCGCTTCGGGTGCGAGAGGTCCCGGGTTCAAATCCCGGTCGAGCCCTGATTTACTTATTAACGATCACTCTGCTTTCCATTAACACTTTTGTTACATGATCGGAAATTTGCATTTCACTGGTTCAAGCGTGAACATTTTATTTTTAAATTCCGACAACTATTTTGCTCTTAAAAAACGACGTTTATAATCCGAAGAGAACGAAAGATCAATTCGTAGCTTTTGTGGCTCGGTGGTCTAGGGGTATGATTCTCGCTTTGGGTGCGAAAGGTCCCGGGTTCAAATCCCGGCCGAGCCCGTTGTTGTTCCTTTTTTTCCCACCCCAATAAAGACAGAATATTTCATCATTAAAAGACAAAACAAAATGATAATAAAAAATTCATGCACATATAAGACGAGGAAGTTAATTATTTTCGCGGTTCACAAATATTATGGCCAATATCAAGGAGCAAACGTAAGGTTGCATGAGTCATCAAGGAAGAGATTGTCGAAATTTTCAGTCCTTTGCACTTAGTTGTAATTATCGCTATCAAAATTTTCTTATAACTTAATCCGACTTTAAGCGATTTATTATACCTATTCTTTAAAAGCTAATCAGCGTCTTGCGTGGCTCGGTGGTCTAGGGGTATGATTCTCGCTTAGGGTGCGAGAGGTCCCGGGTTCAAATCCCAGCCGAGCCCACTGGCGAAAGAGTTTTTAGAGTGAATCAAATTTACTTGATGAAATGAAGATAAATAACCAGTGAAGGTTAACAAGGACTGAATGGTTTGATGCTCCAACCGTCGCGCGTTCATACGGAATGATCAGATGCCGTTAAAAGATAAACTGTTGCCTTTTTTTTCTACCGGCTCGATGGTCTAGGGGTATGATTCTCGCTTCGGGTGCGAGAGGTCCCGGGTTCAAATCCCGGTCGAGCCCTGATTTACTTATTAACGATCACTCTGCTTTCCATTAACACTTTTGTTACATGATCGGAAATTTGCATTTCACTGGTTCAAGCGTGAACATTTTATTTTTAAATTCCGACAACTATTTTGCTCTTAAAAAACGACGTTTATAATCCGAAGAGAACGAAAGATCAATTCGTAGCTTTTGTGGCTCGGTGGTCTAGGGGTATGATTCTCGCTTTGGGTGCGAGAGGTCCCGGGTTCAAATCCCGGCCGAGCCCGTTGTTGTTTCTTTTTTTCCCACCCCAATAAAGACAGAATATTTCATCATTAAAAGACAAAACAAAATGATAATAAAAAATTCATGCACATATAAGACGAGGAAGTTAATTATTTTCGCGGTTCACAAATATTATGGCCAATATCAAGGAGCAAACGTAAGGTTGCATGAGTCATTAAGGAAGAGATTGTCGAAATTTTCAGTCCTTTGCACTTAGTTGTAATTATCGCTATCAAAATTTTCTTATAACTTAATCCGACTTTAAGCGATTTATTATACCTATTCTTTAAAAGCTAATCAGCGTCTTGCGTGGCTCGGTGGTCTAGAAGTATGATTCTCGCTTAGGGTGCGAGAGATCCCGGGTTCAAATCCCGGCCGAGCCCACTGGCGAAAGAGGTTTTAGAGTGAATCAAATTTACTTGATGAAATGAAGATAAATAACCAGTGAAGGTTAACAAGGACTGAATGGTTTGATGCTACAACCGTCGCGCGTTCATATGGAATGATCAGATGCTGTTAAAAGATAAACTGTTGCCTTTTTTTCTACCGGCTCGATAGTCTAGGGGTATGATTCTCGCTTCGGTGCGAGAGGTCCCGGGTTCAAATCCCGGTCGAGCCCTGATTTACTTATTAACGATCACTCTGCTTTCCATTAACACTTTTGTTACATGATCGGAAATTTGCATTTCACTGGTTCAAGCGTGAACATTTTATTTTTAAATTCCGACAACTATTTTGCTCTTAAAAAACGACGTTTATAATCCGAAGAGAACGAAAGATCAATTCGTAGCTTTTGTGACTCGGTGGTCTAGGGGTATGATTCTCGCTTTGGGTGCGAGAGGTCCCGGGTTCAAATCCCGGCCGAGCCCGTTGTTGTTTCTTTTTTTCCCACCCCAATAAAGACAGAATATTTTATCATTAAAAGACAAAACAAAATGATAATAAAAAATTCATGCACATATAAGACGAGGAAGTTAATTATTTTCGCGGTTCACAAATATTATGGCCAATATCAAGGAGCAAACGTAAGGTTGCATGAGTCATCAAGGAAGAGATTGTCGAAATTTTCAGTCCTTTGCACTTAGTTGTAATTATCGCTATCAAAATTTTCTTATAACTTAATCCGACTTTAAGCGATTTATTATACCTATTCTTTAAAAGCTAATCAGCGTCTTGCGTGGCTCGGTGGTCTAGGGGTATGATTCTCGCTTAGGGTGCGAGAGGTCCCGGGTTCAAATCCCGGCCGAGCCCACTGGCGAAAGAGTTTTTAGAGTGAATCAAATTTACTTGATGAAATGAAGATAAATGACCAGTGAAGGTTAACAAGGACTGAATGGTTTGATGCTCCAACCGTCGCGCGTTCATATGGAATGATCAGATGCCGTTAAAAGATAAACTGTTGCCTTTTTTTTCTACCGGCTCGATGGTCTAGGGGTATGATTCTCGCTTCGGGTGCGAGAGGTCCCGGGTTCAAATCCCGGTCGAGCCCTGATTTACTTATTAACGATCACTCTGCTTTCCATTAACACTTTTGTTACATGATCGGAAATTTGCATTTCACTGGTTCAAGCGTGAACATTTTATTTTTAAATTCCGACAACTATTTTGCTCTTAAAAAACGACGTTTATAATCCGAAGAGAACGAAAGATCAATTCGTAGCTTTTGTGGCTCGGTGGTCTAGGGGTATGATTCTCGCTTTGGGTGCGAGAGGTCCCGGGTTCAAATCCCGGCCGAGCCCGTTGTTGTTTCTTTTTTTCCCACCCCAATAAAGACAGAATATTTCATCATTAAAAGACAAAACAAAATGATAATAAAAAATTCATGCACATATAAGACAAGGAAGTTAATTATTTTCGCGTTTCACAAATATTATGGCCAATATCAAGGAGCAAACGTAAGGTTGCATGAGTCATCAACTAAGAGATTGTCGAAATTTTCAGTCCTTTGCACTTAGTTGTAATTATCGCTATCAAAATTTTCTTATAACTTAATCCGACTTTAAGCGATTTATTATACCTATTCTTTAAAAGCTAATCAGCGTCTTGCGTGGCTCGGTGGTCTAGGGGTATGATTCTCGCTTAGGGTGCGAGAGGTCCCGGGTTCAAATCCCGGCCGAGCCCACTGGCGAAAGAGTTTTTAGAGTGAATCAAATTTACTTGATGAAATGAAGATAAATAACCAGTGAAGGTTAACAATGACTGAATGGTTTGATGCTCCAACAGTCGCGCGTTCATAAGGAATGATCAGATGCCGTTAAAAGATAAACTGTTGCCTTTTTTTTCTACCGGCTCGATGGTCTAGGGGTTAATTCTCGCTTCGGGTGCGAGAGGTCCCGGGTTCAAATCCCGGTCGAGCCCTGATTTACTTATTAACGATCACTCTGCTTTCCATTAACACTTTTGTTACATGATCGGAAATTTGCATTTCACTGGTTCAAGCGTGAACATTTTATTTTTAAATTCCGACAACTATTTTGCTCTTAAAAAACGACGTTTATAATCCGAAGAGAATGAAAGATCAATTCGTAGCTTTTGTGGCTCGGTGGTCTAGGGGTATGATTCTCGCTTTGGGTGCGAGAGGTCCCGGGTTCAAATCCCGGCCGAGCCCGTTGTTGTTTCTTTTTTTCCCACCCCAATAAAGACAGAATATTTCATCATTAAAAGACAAAACAAAATCATAATAAAAAATTCATGCACATATAAGACGAGGAAGTTAATTATTTTCGCGGTTCACAAATATTATGGCCAATATCAAGGAGCAAACGTAAGGTAACATGAGTCATCAAGGAAGAGATTGTCGAAATTTTCAGACCTTTGCACTTAGTTGTAATTATCGCTATCAAAATTTTCTTATAACTTAATCCGACTTTAAGCGATTTATTATACCTATTCTTTAAAAGCTAATCAGCGTCTTGCGTGGCTCGGTGGTCTAGGGGTATGATTCTCGCTTAGGGTGCGAGAGGTCCCGGGTTCAAATCCCAGCCGAGCCCACTGGCGAAAGAGTTTTTAGAGTGAATCAAATTTACTTGATGAAATGAAGATAAATAACCAGTGAAGGTTAACAAGGACTGAATGGTTTGATGCTCCAACCGTCGCGCGTTCATACGGAATGATCAGATGCCGTTAAAAGATAAACTGTTGCCTTTTTTTTCTACCGGCTCGATGGTCTAGGGGTATGATTCTCGCTTCGGGTGCGAGAGGTCCCGGGTTCAAATCCCGGTCGAGCCCTGATTTACTTATTAACGATCACTCTGCTTTCCATTAACACTTTTGTTACATGATCGGAAATTTGCATTTCACTGGTTCAAGCGTGAACATTTTATTTTTAAATTCCGACAACTATTTTGCTCTTAAAAAACGACGTTTATAATCCGAAGAGAACGAAAGATCAATTCGTAGCTTTTGTGGCTCGGTGGTCTAGGGGTATGATTCTCGCTTTGGGTGCGAGAGGTCCCGGGTTCAAATCCCGGCCGAGCCCGTTGTTGTTTCTTTTTTTCCCACCCCAATAAAGACAGAATATTTCATCATTAAAAGACAAAACAAAATGATAATAAAAAATTCATGCACATATAAGACGAGGAAGTTAATTATTTTCGCGGTTCACAAATATTATGGCCAATATCAAGGAGCAAACGTAAGGTTGCATGAGTCATCAAGGAAGAGATTGTCGAAATTTTCAGTCCTTTGCACTTAGTTGTAATTATCGCTATCAAAATTTTCTTATAACTTAATCCGACTTTAAGCGATTTATTATACCTATTCTTTAAAAGCTAATCAGCGTCTTGCGTGGCTCGGTGGTCTAGAAGTATGATTCTCGCTTAGGGTGCGAGAGATCCCGGGTTCAAATCCCGGCCGAGCCCACTGGCGAAAGAGTTTTTAGAGTGAATCAAATTTACTTGATGAAATGAAGATAAATAACCAGTGAAGCTTAACAAGGACTGAATGGTTTGATGCTCCAACCGTCGCACGTTCATACGGAATGATCAGATGCCGTTAAAAGATAAACTGTTGCCTTTTTTTTCTACCGGCTCGATGGTCTAGGGGTATGATTCTCGCTTCGGGTGCGAGAGGTCCCGGGTTCAAATCCCGGTCGAGCCCTGATTTACTTATTAACGATCACTCTGCTTTCCATTAACACTTTTGTTACATGATCGGAAATTTGCATTTCACTGGTTCAAGTGTGAACATTTTATTTTTAAATTCCGACAACTATTTTGCTCTTAAAAAACGACGTTTATAATCCGAAGAGAACGAAAGATCAATTCGTAGCTTTTGTGGCTCGGTGGTCTAGGGGTATGATTCTCGCTTTGGGTGCGAAAGGTCCCGGGTTCAAATCCCGGCCGAGCCCGTTGTTGTTCCTTTTTTTCCCACCCCAATAAAGACAGAATATTTCATCATTAAAAGACAAAACAAAATGATAATAAAATATTCATGCACATATAAGACGAGGAAGTTAATTATTTTCGCGGTTCACAAATATTATGGCCAATATCAAGGAGCAAACGTAAGGTTGCATGAGTCATCAAGGAAGAGATTGTCGAAATTTTCAGTCCTTTGCACTTAGTTGTAATTATCGCTATCAAAATTTTCTTATAACTTAATCCGACTTTAAGCGATTTATTATACCTATTCTTTAAAAGCTAATCAGCGTCTTGCGTGGCTCGGTGGTCTAGGGGTATGATTCTCGCTTAGGGTGCGAGAGGTCCCGGGTTCAAATCCCGGCCGAGCCCACTGGCGAAAGAGTTTTTAGAGTGAATCAAATTTACTTGATGAAATGAAGATAAATAACCAGTGAAGGGTAACAAGGACTGAATGGTTTGATGCTCCAACCGTCGCGCGTTCATATGGAATGATCAGATGCCGTTAAAAGATAAACTGTCGCCTTTTTTTTCTACCGGCTCGATGGTCTAGGGGTATGATTCTCGCTTCGGGTGCGAGAGGTCCCGGGTTCAAATCCCGGTCGAGCCCTGATTTACTTATTAACGATCACTCTGCTTTCCATTAACACTTTTTTACATGATCGGAAATTTGCATTTCACTGGTTCAAGCGTGAACATTTTATTTTTAAATTCCGACAACTATTTTGCTCTTAAAAAACGACGTTTATAATCCGAAGAGAATGAAAGATCAATTCGTAGCTTTTGTGGCTCGGTGGTCTAGGGGTATGATTCTCGCTTTGGGTGCGAAAGGTCCCGGGTTCAAATCCCGGCCGAGCCCGTTGTTGTTTCTTTTTTCCCCACCCCAATAAAGACAGAATATTTCATCATTAAAAGACAAAACAAAATCATAATAAAAAATTCATGCACATATAAGACGAGGAAGTTAATTATTTTCGCGGTTCACAAATATTATGGCCAATATCAAGGAGCAAACGTAAGGTAACATGAGTCATCAAGGAAGAGATTGTCGAAATTTTCAGTCCTTTGCACTTAGTTGTAATTATCGCTATCAAAATTTTCTTATAACTTAATCCGACTTTAAGCGATTTATTATACCTATTCTTTAAAAGCTAATCAGCGTCTTGCGTGGCTCGGTGGTCTAGGGGTATGATTCTCGCTTAGGGTGCGAGAGGTCCCGGGTTCAAATCCCAGCCGAGCCCACTGGCGAAAGAGTTTTTAGAGTGAATCAAATTTACTTGATGAAATGAAGATAAATAACCAGTGAAGGTTAACAAGGACTGAATGGTTTGATGCTCCAACCGTCGCGCGTTCATACGGAATGATCAGATGCCGTTAAAAGATAAACTGTTGCCTTTTTTTTCTACCGGCTCGATGGTCTAGGGGTATGATTCTCGCTTCGGGTGCGAGAGGTCCCGGGTTCAAATCCCGGTCGAGCCCTGATTTACTTATTAACGATCACTCTGCTTTCCATTAACACTTTTGTTACATGATCGGAAATTTGCATTTCACTGGTTCAAGCGTGAACATTTTATTTTTAAATTCCGACAACTATTTTGCTCTTAAAAAACGACGTTTATAATCCGAAGAGAACGAAAGATCAATTCGTAGCTTTTGTGGCTCGGTGGTCTAGGGGTATGATTCTCGCTTTGGGTGCGAGAGGTCCCGGGTTCAAATCCCGGCCGAGCCCGTTGTTGTTTCTTTTTTTCCCACCCCAATAAAGACAGAATATTTCATCATTAAAAGACAAAACAAAATGATAATAAAAAATTCATGCACATATAAGACGAGGAAGTTAATTATTTTCGCGGTTCACAAATATTATGGCCAATATCAAGGAGCAAACGTAAGGTTGCATGAGTCATCAAGGAAGAGATTGTCGAAATTTTCAGTCCTTTGCACTTAGTTGTAATTATCGCTATCAAAATTTTCTTATAACTTAATCCGACTTTAAGCGATTTATTATACCTATTCTTTAAAAGCTAATCAGCGTCTTGCGTGGCTCGGTGGTCTAGAAGTATGATTCTCGCTTAGGGTGCGAGAGATCCCGGGTTCAAATCCCGGCCGAGCCCACTGGCGAAAGAGTTTTTAGAGTGAATCAAATTTACTTGATGAAATGAAGATAAATAACCAGTGAAGGTTAACAAGGACTGAATGGTTTGATGCTCCAACCGTCGCACGTTCATACGGAATGATCAGATGCCGTTAAAAGATAAACTGTTGCCTTTTTTTTTCTACCGGCTCGATGGTCTAGGGGTATGATTCTCGCTTCGGGTGCGAGAGGTCCCGGGTTCAAATCCCGGTCGAGCCCTGATTTACTTATTAACGATCACTCTGCTTTCCATTAACACTTTTGTTACATGATCGGAAATTTGCATTTCACTGGTTCAAGTGTGAACATTTTATTTTTAAATTCCGACAACTATTTTGCTCTTAAAAAACGACGTTTATAATCCGAAGAGAACGAAAGATCAATTCGTAGCTTTTGTGGCTCGGTGGTCTAGGGGTATGATTCTCGCTTTGGGTGCGAGAGGTCCCGGGTTCAAATCCCGGCCGAGCCCGTTGTTGTTCCTTTTTTTCCCACCCCAATAAAGACAGAATATTTCATCATTAAAAGACAAAACAAAATGATAATAAAATATTCATGCACATATAAGACGAGGAAGTTAATTATTTTCGCGGTTCACAAATATTATGGCCAATATCAAGGAGCAAACGTAAGGTTGCATGAGTCATCAAGGAAGAGATTGTCGAAATTTTCAGTCCTTTGCACTTAGTTGTAATTATCGCTATCAAAATTTTCTTATAACTTAATCCGACTTTAAGCGATTTATTATACCTATTCTTTAAAAGCTAATCAGCGTCTTGCGTGGCTCGGTGGTCTAGGGGTATGATTCTCGCTTAGGGTGCGAGAGGTCCCGGGTTCAAATCCCGGCCGAGCCCACTGGCGAAAGAGTTTTTAGAGTGAATCAAATTTACTTGATGAAATGAAGATAAATAACCAGTGAAGAGTAACAAGGACTGAATGGTTTGATGCTCCAACCGTCGCGCGTTCATATGGAATGATCAGATGCCGTTAAAAGATAAACTGTCGCCTTTTTTTTCTACCGGCTCGATGGTCTAGGGGTATGATTCTCGCTTCGGGTGCGAGAGGTCCCGGGTTCAAATCCCGGTCGAGCCCTGATTTACTTATTAACGATCACTCTGCTTTCCATTAACACTTTTGTTACATGATCGGAAATTTGCATTTCACTGGTTCAAGCGTGAACATTTTATTTTTAAATTCCGACAACTATTTTGCTCTTAAAAAACGACGTTTATAATCCGAAGAGAACGAAAGATCAATTCGTAGCTTTTGTGGCTCGGTGGTCTAGGGGTATGATTCTCGCTTTGGGTGCGAGAGGTCCCGGGTTCAAATCCCGGCCGAGCCCGTTGTTGTTTCTTTTTTTCCCACCCCAATAAAGACAGAATATTTCATCATTAAAAGACAAAACAAAATGATAATAAAAAATTCATGCACATATAAGACGAGGAAGTTAATTATTTTCGCGGTTCACAAATATTATGGCCAATATCAAGGAGCAAACGTAAGGTTGCATGAGTCATCAAGGAAGAGATTGTCGAAATTTTCAGTCCTTTGCACTTAGTTGTAATTATCGCTATCAAAATTTTCTTATAACTTAATCCGACTTTAAGCGATTTATTATACCTATTCTTTAAAAGCTAATCAGCGTCTTGCGTGGCTCGGTGGTCTAGAAGTATGATTCTCGCTTAGGGTGCGAGAGATCCCGGGTTCAAATCCCGGCCGAGCCCACTGGCGAAAGAGTTTTTAGAGTGAATCAAATTTACTTGATGAAATGAAGATAAATAACCAGTGAAGGTTAACAAGGACTGAATGGTTTGATGCTCCAACCGTCGCACCTTCATACGGAATGATCAGATGCCGTTAAAAGATAAACTGTTGCCTTTTTTTTCTACCGGCTCGATGGTCTAGGGGTATGATTCTCGCTTCGGGTGCGAGAGGTCCCGGGTTCAAATCCCGGTCGAGCCCTGATTTACTTATTAACGATCACTCTGCTTTCCATTAACACTTTTGTTACATGATCGGAAATTTGCATTTCACTGGTTCAAGTGTGAACATTTTATTTTTAAATTCCGACAACTATTTTGCTCTTAAAAAACGACGTTTATAATCCGAAGAGAACGAAAGATCAATTCGTAGCTTTTGTGGCTCGGTGGTCTAGGGGTATGATTCTCGCTTTGGGTGCGAGAGGTCCCGGGTTCAAATCCCGGCCGAGCCCGTTGTTGTTCCTTTTTTTCCCACCCCAATAAAGACAGAATATTTCATCATTAAAAGACAAAACAAAATGATAATAAAATATTCATGCACATATAAGACGAGGAAGTTAATTATTTTCGCGGTTCACAAATATTATGGCCAATATCAAGGAGCAAACGTAAGGTTGCATGAGTCATCAAGGAAGAGATTGTCGAAATTTTCAGTCCTTTGCACTTAGTTGTAATTATCGCTATCAAAATTTTCTTATAACTTAATCCGACTTTAAGCGATTTATTATACCTATTCTTTAAAAGCTAATCAGCGTCTTGCGTGGCTCGGTGGTCTAGGGGTATGATTCTCGCTTAGGGTGCGAGAGGTCCCGGGTTCAAATCCCGGCCGAGCCCACTGGCGAAAGAGTTTTTAGAGTGAATCAAATTTACTTGATGAAATGAAGATAAATAACCAGTGAAGGGTAACAAGGACTGAATGGTTTGATGCTCCAACCGTCGCGCGTTCATATGGAATGATCAGATGCCGTTAAAAGATAAACTGTCGCCTTTTTTTTCTAACGGCTCGATGGTCTAGGGGTATGATTCTCGCTTCGGGTGCGAGAGGTCCCGGGTTCAAATCCCGGTCGAGCCCTGATTTACTTATTAACGATCACTCTGCTTTCCATTAACACTTTTTTACATGATCGGAAATTTGCATTTCACTGGTTCAAGCGTGAACATTTTATTTTTAAATTCCGACAACTATTTTGCTCTTAAAAAACGACGTTTATAATCCGAAGAGAATGAAAGATCAATTCGTAGCTTTTGTGGCTCGGTGGTCTAGGGGTATGATTCTCGCTTTGGGTGCGAGAGGTCCCGGGTTCAAATCCCGGCCGAGCCCGTTGTTGTTTCTTTTTTTCCCACCCCAATAAAGACAGAATATTTCATCATTAAAAGACAAAACAAAATCATAATAAAAAATTCATGCACATATAAGACGAGGAAGTTAATTATTTTCGCGGTTCACAAATATTATGGCCAATATCAAGGAGCAAACGTAAGGTAACATGAGTCATCAAGGAAGAGATTGTCGAAATTTTCAGTCCTTTGCACTTAGTTGTAATTATCGCTATCAAAATTTTCTTATAACTTAATCCGACTTTAAGCGATTTATTATACCTATTCTTTAAAAGCTAATCAGCGTCTTGCGTGGCTCGGTGGTCTAGGGGTATGATTCTCGCTTAGGGTGCGAGAGGTCCCGGGTTCAAATCCCGGCCGAGCCCACTGGCGAAAGAGTTTTTAGAGTGAATCAAATTTACTTGATGAAATGAAGATAAATAACCAGTGAAGGGTAACAAGGACTGAATGGTTTGATGCTCCAACCGTCGCGCGTTCATATGGAATGATCAGATGCCGTTAAAAGATAAACTGTTGCCTTTTTTTTCTACCGGCTCGATGGTCTAGGGGTATGATTCTCGCTTCGGGTGCGAGAGGTCCCGGGTTCAAATCCCGGTCGAGCCCTGATTTACTTATTAACGATCACTCTGCTTTCCATTAACACTTTTGTTACATGATCGGAAATTTGCATTTCACTGGTTCAAGCGTGAACATTTTATTTTTAAATTCCGACAACTATTTTGCTCTTAAAAAACGACGTTTATAATCCGAAGAGAACGAAAGATCAATTCGTAGGTTTTGTGGCTCGGTGGTCTAGGGGTATGATTCTCGCTTTGGGTGCGAGAGGTCCCGGGTTCAAATCCCGGCCGAGCCCGTTGTTGTTTCTTTTTTTCCCACCCCAATAAAGACAGAATATTTCATCATTAAAAGACAAAACAAAATGATAATAAAAAATTCATGCACATATAAGACGAGGAAGTTAATTATTTTCGCGGTTCACAAATATTATGGCCAATATCAAGGAGCAAACGTAAGGTTGCATGAGTCATCAAGGAAGAGATTGTCGAAATTTTCAGTCCTTTGCACTTAGTTGTAATTATCGCTATCAAAATTTTCTTATAACTTAATCCGACTTTAAGCGATTTATTATACCTATTCTTTAAAAGCTAATCAGCGTCTTGCGTGGCTCGGTGGTCTAAGGGTATGATTCTCGCTTAGGGTGCGAGAGGTCCCGTGTTCAAATCCCGGTCGAGCCCACTGGCGAAAGAGTTTTTAGAGTGAATCAAATTTACTTGATGAAATGAAGATAAATAACCAGTGAAGGCTAACAAGGACTGAATGGTTTGATGCTCCAACCGTCGCGCGTTCATATGGAATGATCAGATGCCGTTAAAAGATAAACTGTTGCCTTTTTTTCTACCGGCTCGATAGTCTAGGGATATGATTCTCGCTTCGGGTGCGAGAGGTCCCGGGTTCAAATCCCGGTCGAGCCCTGATGTACTTATTAACGATCACTCTGCTTTCCATTAACACTTTTGTTACATGATCGGAAATTTGCATTTCACTGGTTCAAGCGTGAACATTTTATTTTTAAATTCCGACAACTATTTTGCTCTTAAAAAACGACGTTTATAATCCGAAGAGAACGAAAGATCAATTCGTAGCTTTTGTGACTCGGTGGTCTAGGGGTATGATTCTCGCTTTGGGTGCGAGAGGTCCCGGGTTCAAATCCCGGCCGAGCCCGTTGTTGTTTCTTTTTTTCCCACCCCAATAAAGACAGAATATTTCATCATTAAAAGACAAAACAAAATGATAATAAAAAATTCATGCACATATAAGACGAGGAAGTTAATTATTTTCGCGGTTCACAAATATTATGGCCAATATCAAGGAGCAAACGTAAGGTTGCATGAGTCATCAAGGAAGAGATTGTCGAAATTTTCAGTCCTTTGCACTTAGTTGTAATTATCGCTATCAAAATTTTCTTATAACTTAATCCGACTTTAAGCGATTTATTATACCTATTCTTTAAAAGCTAATCAGCGTCTTGCGTGGCTCGGTGGTCTAGGGGTATGATTCTCGCTTAGGGTGCGAGAGGTCCCGGGTTCAAATCCCGGCCGAGCCCACTGGCGAAAGAGTTTTTAGAGTGAATCAAATTTACTTGATGAAATGAAGATAAATAACCAGTGAAGGTTAACAAGGACTGAATGGTTTGATGCTCCAACCGTCGCGCGTTCATATGGAATGATCAGATGCCGTTAAAAGATAAACTGTTGCCTTTTTTTTCTACCGGCTCGATGGTCTAGGGGTATGATTCTCGCTTCAGGTGCGAGAGGTCCCATGTTCAAATCCCGGTCGAGCCCTGATTTACTTATTAACGATCACTCTGCTTTCCATTAACACTTTTGTTACATGATCGGAAATTTGCATTTCACTGGTTCAAGCGTGAACATTTTATTTTTAAATTCCGACAACTATTTTGCTCTTAAAAAACGACGTTTATAATCCGAAGAGAACGAAAGATCAATTCGTAGCTTTTGTGGCTCGGTGGTCTAGGGGTATGATTCTCGCTTTGGGTGCGAGAGGTCCCGGGTTCAAATCCCGGCCGAGCCCGTTGTTGTTTCTTTTTTTCCCACCCCAATAAAGACAGAATATTTCATCATTAAAAGACAAAACAAAATGATAATAAAAAATTCATGCACATATAAGACGAGGAAGTTAATTATTTTCGCGGTTCACAAATATTATGGCCAATATCAAGGAGCAAACGTAAGGTTGCATGAGTCATCAAGGAAGAGATTGTCGAAATTTTCAGTCCTTTGCACTTAGTTGTAATTATCGCTATCAAAATTTTCTTATAACTTAATCCGACTTTAAGCGATTTATTATACCTATTCTTTAAAAGCTAATCAGCGTCTTGCGTGGCTCGGTGGTCTAGAAGTATGATTCTCGCTTAGGGTGCGAGAGATCCCGGGTTCAAATCCCGGCCGAGCCCACTGGCGAAAGAGTTTTTAGAGTGAATCAAATTTACTTGATGAAATGAAGATAAATAACCAGTGAAGGTTAACAAGGACTGAATGGTTTGATGCTCCAACCGTCGCACGTTCATACGGAATGATCAGATGCCGTTAAAAGATAAACTGTTGCCTTTTTTTTCTACCGGCTCGATGGTCTAGGGGTATGATTCTCGCTTCGGGTGCGAGAGGTCCCGGGTTCAAATCCCGGTCGAGCCCTGATTTACTTATTAACGATCACTCTGCTTTCCATTAACACTTTTGTTACATGATCGGAAATTTGCATTTCACTGGTTCAAGCGTGAACATTTTATTTTTAAATTCCGACAACTATTTTGCTCTTAAAAAACGACGTTTATAATCCGAAGAGAACGAAAGATCAATTCGTAGCTTTTGTGGCTCGGTGGTCTAGGGGTATGATTCTCGCTTTGGGTGCGAGAGGTCCCGGGTTCAAATCCCGGCCGAGCCCGTTGTTGTTCCTTTTTTTCCCACCCCAATAAAGACAGAATATTTCATCATTAAAAGACAAAACAAAATGATAATAAAAAATTCATACACATATAAGACGAGGAAGTTAATTATTTTCGCGGTTCACAAATATTATGGCCAATATCAAGGAGCAAACGTAAGGTTGCATGAGTCATCAAGGAAGAGATTGTCGAAATTTTCAGTCCTTTGCACTTAGTTGTAATTATCGCTATCAAAATTTTCTTATAACTTAATCCGACTTTAAGCGATTTCTTATACCTATTCTTTAAAAGCTAATCAGCGTCTTGCGTGGCTCGGTGGTCTAGGGGTATGATTCTCGCTTAGGGTGCGAGAGGTCCCGGGTTCAAATCCCGGCCGAGCCCACTGGCGAAAGAGTTTTTAGAGTGAATCAAATTTACTTGATGAAATGAAGATAAATGACCAGTGAAGGTTAACAAGGACTGAATGGTTTGATGCTCCAACCGTCGCGCGTTCATATGGAATGATCAGATGCCGTTAAAAGATAAACTGTTGCCTTTTTTTTCTACCGGCTCGATGGTCTAGGGGTATGATTCTCGCTTCGGGTGCGAGAGGTCCCGGGATCAAATCCCGGTCGAGCCCTGATTTACTTATTAACGATCACTCTGCTTTCCATTAACACTTTTGTTACATGATCGGAAATTTGCATTTCACTGGTTCAAGCGTGAACATTTTATTTTTAAATTCCGACAACTATTTTGCTCTTAAAAAACGACGTTTATAATCCGAAGAGAACGAAAGATCAATTCGTAGCTTTTGTGGCTCGGTGGTCTAGGGGTATGATTCTCGCTTTGGGTGCGAGAGGTCCCGGGTTCAAATCCCGGCCGAGCCCGTTGTTGTTCCTTTTTTTCCCACCCCAATAAAGACAGAATATTTCATCATTAAAAGACAAAACAAAATGATAATAAAAAATTCATGCACATATAAGACGAGGAAGATAATTATTTTCGCGGTTCACAAATATTATGGCCAATATCAAGGAGCAAACGTAAGGTTGCATGAGTCATCAAGGAAGAGATTGTCGAAATTTTCAGTCCTTTGCACTTAGTTGTAATTATCGCTATCAAAATTTTCTTATAACTTAATCCGACTTTAAGCGATTTATTATACCTATTCTTTAAAAGCTAATCAGCGTCTTGCGTGGCTCGGTGGTCTAGGGGTATGATTCTCGCTTAGGGTGCGAGAGGTCCCGGGTTCAAATCCCGGCCGAGCCCACTGGCGAAAGAGTTTTTAGAGTGAATCAAATTTACTTGATGAAATGAAGATAAATGACCAGTGAAGGTTAACAAGGACTGAATGGTTTGATGCTCCAACCGTCGCGCGTTCATATGGAATGATCAGATGCCGTTAAAAGATAAACTGTTGCCTTTTTTTTCTACCGGCTCGATGGTCTAGGGGTATGATTCTCGCTTCGGGTGCGAGAGGTCCCGGGTTCAAATCCTGGTCGAGCCCTGATTTACTTATTAACGATCACTCTGCTTTCCATTAACACTTTTGTTACATGATCGGAAATTTGCATTTCGCTGGTTCAAGCGTGAACATTTTATTTTTAAATTCCGACAACTATTTTGCTCTTAAAAAACGACGTTTATAATCCGAAGAGAACGAAAGATCAATTCGTAGCTTTTGTGGCTCGGTGGTCTAGGGGTATGATTCTCGCTTTGGGTGCGAGAGGTCCCGGGTTCAAATCCCGGCCGAGCCCGTTGTTGTTTCTTCTTTTCCCACCCCAATAAAGACAGAATATTTCATCATTAAAAGACAAAACAAATTGATAATAAAAAATTCATGCACATATAAGACGAGGAAGTTAATTATTTTCGCGTTTCACAAATATTATGGCCAATATCAAGGAGCAAACGTAAGGTTGCATGAGTCATCAACTAAGAGATTGTCGAAATTTTCAGTCCTTTGCACTTAGTTGTAATTATCGCTATCAAAATTTTCTTATAACTTAATCCGACTTTAAGCGATTTATTATACCTATTCTTTAAAAGCTAATCAGCGTCTTGCGTGGCTCGGTGGTCTAGGGGTATGATTCTCGCTTAGGGTGCGAGAGGTCCCGGGTTCAAATCCCGGCCGAGCCCACTGGCGAAAGAGTTTTTAGAGTGAATCAAATTTACTTGATGAAATGAAGATAAATAACCAGTGAAGGTTAACAAGGACTGAATGGTTTGATGCTCCAACCGTCGCGCGTTCATATGGAATGATCAGATGCCGTTAAAAGATAAACTGTTGCCTTTTTTTTCTACCGGCTCGATGGTCTAGGGGTATGATTCTCGCTTCGGGTGCGAGAGGTCCCGGGTTCAAATCCCGGTCGAGCCCTGATTTACTTATTAACGATCACTCTGCTTTCCATTAACACTTTTGTTACATGATCGGAAATTTGCATTTCACTGGTTCAAGCGTGAACATTTTATTTTTAAATTCCGACAACTATTTTGCTCTTAAAAAACGACGTTTATAATCCGAAGAGAACGAAAGATCAATTCGTAGCTTTTGTGGCTCGGTGGTCTAGGGGTATGATTCTCGCTTTGGGTGCGAGAGGTCCCGGGTTCAAATCCCGGCCGAGCCCGTTGTTGTTCCTTTTTTTCCCACCCCAATAAAGACAGAATATTTCATCATTAAAAGACAAAACAAAATGATAATAAAAAATTCATGCACATATAAGACGAGGAAGTTAATTATTTTCGCGGTTCACAAATATTATGGCCAATATCAAGGAGCAAACGTAAGGTTGCATGAGTCATCAAGGAAGAGATTGTCGAAATTTTCAGTCCTTTGCACTTAGTTGTAATTATCGCTATCAAAATTTTCTTATAACTTAATCCGACTTTAAGCGATTTATTATACCTATTCTTTAAAAGCTAATCAGCGTCTTGCGTGGCTCGGTGGTCTAGGGGTATGATTCTCGCTTAGGGTGCGAGAGGTCCCGGGTTCAAATCCCGGCCGAGCCCACTGGCGAAAGAGTTTTTAGAGTGAATCAAATTTACTTGATGAAATGAAGATAAATGACCAGTGAAGGTTAACAAGGACTGAATGGTTTGATGCTCCAACCGTCGCGCGTTCATATGGAATGATCAGATGCCGTTAAAAGATAAACTGTTGCCTTTTTTTTCTGCCGGCTCGATGGTCTAGGGGTATGATTCTCGCTTCGGGTGCGAGAGGTCCCGGGTTCAAATCCTGCTCGAGCCCTGATTTACTTATTAACGATCACTCTGCTTTCCATTAACACTTTTGTTACATGATCGGAAATTTGCATTTCGCTGGTTCAAGCGTGAACATTTTATTTTTAAATTCCGACAACTATTTTGCTCTTAAAAAACGACGTTTATAATCCGAAGAGAACGAAAGATCAATTCGTAGCTTTTGTGGCTCGGTGGTCTAGGGGTATGATTCTCGCTTTGGGTGCGAGAGGTCCCGGGTTCAAATCCCGGCCGAGCCCGTTGTTGTTTCTTCTTTTCCCACCCCAATAAAGACAGAATATTTCATCATTAAAAGACAAAACAAAATGATAATAAAAAATTCATGCACATATAAGACGAGGAAGTTAATTATTTTCGCGTTTCACAAATATTATGGCCAATATCAAGGAGCAAACGTAAGGTTGCATGAGTCATCAACTAAGAGATTGTCGAAATTTTCAGTCCTTTGCACTTAGTTGTAATTATCGCTATCAAAATTTTCTTATAACTTAATCCGACTTTAAGCGATTTATTATACCTATTCTTTAAAAGCTAATCAGCGTCTTGCGTGGCTCGGTGGTCTAGGGGTATGATTCTCGCTTAGGGTGCGAGAGGTCCCGGGTTCAAATCCCGGCCGAGCCCACTGGCGAAAGAGTTTTTAGAGTGAATCAAATTTACTTGATGAAATGAAGATAAATAACCAGTGAAGGTTAACAATGACTGAATGGTTTGATGCTCCAACAGTCGCGCGTTCATAAGGAATGATCAGATGCCGTTAAAAGATAAACTGTTGCCTTTTTTTTCTACCGGCTCGATGGTCTAGGGGTTAATTCTCGCTTCGGGTGCGAGAGGTCCCGGGTTCAAATCCCGGTCGAGCCCTGATTTACTTATTAACGATCACTCTGCTTTCCATTAACACTTTTGTTACATGATCGGAAATTTGCATTTCACTGGTTCAAGCGTGAACATTTTATTTTTAAATTGCGACAACTATTTTGCTCTTAAAAAACGACGTTTATAATCTGAAGAGAACGAAAGATCAATTCGTAGCTTTTGTGGCTCGGTGGTCTAGGGGTATGATTCTCGCTTTGGGTGCGAGAGGTCCCGGGTTCAAATCCCGGCCGAGCCCGTTGTTGTTTCTTTTTTTCCCACCCCAATAAAGACAGAATATTTCATCATTAAAAGACAAAACAAAATGATAATAAAAAATTCATGCACATATAAGACGAGGAAGTTAATTATTTTCGCGTTTCAGAAATATTATGGCCAATATCAAGGAGCAAACGTAAGGTTGCATGAGTCATCAACTAAGAGATTGTCGAAATTTTCAGTCCTTTGCATTTAGTTGTAATTATCGCTATCAAAATTTTCTTATAACTTAATCCGACTTTAAGCGATTTATTATACCTATTCTTTAAAAGCTAATCAGCGTCTTGCGTGGCTCGGTGGTCTAGGGGTATGATTCTCGCTTAGGGTGCGAGGGGTCCCGGGTTCAAATCCCGGCCGAGCCCACTGGCGAAAGAGTTTTAGAGTGAATCAAATTTACTTGATGAAATGAAGATAAATAACCAGTGAAGGTTAACAATGACTGAATGGTTTGATGCTCCAACAGTCGCGCGTTCATATGGAATGATCAGATGCCGTTAAAAGATAAACTGTTGCCTTTTTTTTCTACCGGCTCGATGGTCTAGGGGTTAATTCTCGCTTCGGGTGCGAGAGGTCCCGGGTTCAAGTCCCGGTCGAGCCTTGATTTACTTATTAACGATCACTCTGCTTTCCATTAACACTTTTGTTACATGATCGGAAATTTGCATTTCACTGGTTCAAGCGTGAACATTTTATTTTTAAATTCCGACAACTATTTTGCTCTTAAAAAACGACGTTTATAATCCGAAGAGAACGAAAGATCAATTCGTAGCTTTTGTGGCTCGGTGGTCTAGGGGTATGATTCTCGCTTTGGGTGCGAGAGGTCCCGGGTTCAAATCCCGGCCGAGCCCGTTGTTGTTTCTTTTTTTCCCACCCCAATAAAGACAGAATATTTCATCATTAAAAGACAAAACAAAATGATAATAAAAAATTCATGCACATATAAGACGAGGAAGTTAATTATTTTCGCGGTTCACAAATATTATGGCCAATATCAAGGAGCAAACGTAAGGTTGCATGAGTCATCAAGGAAGAGATTGTCGAAATTTTCAGTCCTTTGCACTTAGTTGTAATTATCGCTATCAAAATTTTCTTATAACTTAATCCGACTTTAAGCGATTTATTATACCTATTCTTTAAAAGCTAATCAGCGTCTTGCGTGGCTCGGTGGTCTAGGGGTATGATTCTCGCTTAGGCTGCGAGAGGTCCCGGGTTCAAATCCCGGCCGAGCCCACTGGCGAAAGAGTTTTTAGAGTCAATCAAATTTACTTGATGAAATGAAGATAAATAACCAGTGAAGGTTAACACGGACTGAATGGTTTGATGCCCCAACCGTCGCGCGTTCATATGGAATGATCAGATGCCGTTAAAAGATAAACTGTTGCCATTTTTTTCTACCGGCTCGATGGTCTAGGGGTATGATTCTCGCTTCGGGTGCGAGAGGTCCCGGGTTCAAATCCCGGCCGAGCCCGTTGTTGTTTCTTTTTTTCCCACCCCAATAAAGACAGAATATTTCATCATTAAAAGACAAAACAAAATGATAATAAAAAATTCATGCACATATAAGACGAGGAAGTTAATTATTTTCGCGGTTCACAAATATTATGGCCAATATCAAGGAGGAAACGTAAGGTTGCATGAGTCATCAAGGAAGAGATTGTCGAAATTTTCAGTCCTTTGCACTTAGTTGTAATTATCGCTATCAAAATTTTCTTATAACTTAATCCGACTTTAAGCGATTTATTATACCTATTCTTTAAAAGCTAATCAGCGTCTTGCGTGGCTCGGTGGTCTAGGGGT